>NW_019154221.1:240815-258584 GCF_002288905.1 Enhydra lutris kenyoni | reverse complement strand
ATTTGTATTCTCAGAAATTGGCACACTCATCCATCATAATGCAAGTTCTCTGGTACGTTTACAGGATGAATGCTGGCATAAAACTTTGTGGGCCTACTGTGCAATGCCTTCTGTGATCTTGCCAAAGTCTCTTTTCTGGAGAAATCATTCTGCTTCTAAAATTTCTAAGAAAAAATTCGGAATGAGCTCTCCCCATTTCAATTTGTGTTTTCTATGCATGGTCAATGTGCTTCTTTTAAAAGAAGATGGAAAATAATCTTTTTTTTTTTTAAACTAAGCCTTGGTTATCCATAGAGAATGTTGCTGAGATTATGAATGCCTCAGTAATCTGTGTTTTGCAGATGTCTGCTTTTAATTATTTTTATAGGCCCCACAGCTCAGATGTATGAGATGAGTGAAGCTCAGCCTTTGCATAAATCTGGGAACCAACTGTTTGCCACCAACCAAGGTGTTGCATGATGGCGTCAGTGCAGAGGTTAGTGTCCCCTAAGCACCTCACCAACAGACCGATAATGCGCAAATAACCTCCATTACCAAGAGTCTCTCAGGCCTCAGGTGTTGTTTTGTTTTTGTTTTGTTTTTTTTTTTTTAATGTAAAATATGTAGCAAATGGTAGGTTGACAGTTGGGAGCCATTTTCTCAAGCCATGAAGCCACCATCATGAAGAACGTGATCATATCATCGCTACCACATCCTTCGTTGATGCCAGGCTTTGCAAACATGAGCTGCTTTTGTTTTGAACACTTGCTCTACCAAACAACACAAGCAAAATCATCCTGCAGTAAAATAAACTCACAATATGGTGGCTTCAAACAACATAGCCTTATTATTCCATGCATTCTTCTCATTAAGGACCTGAGCCTGCACAGTGGCCAGTCTTTGCAGAATTGCTGCTAATGGTGGCAGTGGGGGGAGATTCTTCAAGTGCCCCTAGGAATGAACATGACACTGCCATTCACATTTTATTGGCCAAAGTAAAGAACAAGGGGAATGCCATTTTCACTTGTTACTAGAAGACAAAGATTTGGGAATAATTTTATAAATAGCACTAATGTATGTCACAATTGCAGCTGATAAATAAAAATTTATCTTAAAAAGACTTCATTCTGATATAGTCTAGCTGTATTAACCATCTCTCAAACACATTTCTAAATAGTAATCTGTACAAAATACAAGGAAAAGATTTGTATTAGCATTTTGTTTCTATTACTTTTGCTTTTTTTTTTTTTTTACTTTTATTTTTTAACTTTTACCCCCCACATTGCATCTTCACTTTCTCATATCAGGGAGATCATATGATAGTTGTCTTTCTCTGATTGACTTATTTCACTAAGCATAATACCCTCTAGTTCCATCCACATCATCGCAAATGGCAAGATTTCACTTATTTTGATGGCTGAATAGTATTCCATTGTGTATACATATCACATCTTCTTTATCCATTCATCTGTTGATGGATATCTAGGTTCTTTCCATAGTTTGGCTATTGTGGACATTGCTGCTATAAACATTTGGGTGCATGTGACCCTTCGGGTCACTACATTTGTATCTTTTGGGTAAATACCCAATAGTGCAATTGCTGATTCATAGGATAGCTCTATTTTAAAATTTTTGGGGAAACTCCTTGTTGTTTTCCAGAGTGGTTGTACCAGCTTGCATTCCCACCAAAAGTGTAGGAGGGTTCCCCTTTCTCTGCATCCTCGCCAGCTTCTGTCCTTTCCTGACTTGTTAATTTTTATCCATTCTAACTGTTGTGAGGTGGTATCTCCTTGTGGTTTTGATTTGTATTTCCCTGATGCCAAGTGATGTGGAGCACATTTTCATGTGTCTGTTGGCCATCTGGATGTCTTCCTTGCAGAAATATCTATTCATGTCTTCTGCCCATCTCTTGACTGGATTATTTGTTCTTTGGATATTGAGTTTGCTAAGTTCTTTATAGATTTTGGATACTAGCCCTTTATCTAATATGTCGGTTACAAATATCTTCTCCCATTCTGTCAGTTGTCTTTTGGTTTTGTTAAATGTTTCCTTTACTATGTAAAAGCTTTTGATCTTGATGAAATTCCAATAGTTCATTTTTGCCCTTGTTTCCCTTGCCTTTGGTGATGTTCCTAGGAAGAATTTGCTGTGGCTGAAATCGAAGAAGTTGCTGCCTGTGTTCTCCTCAAGGATTGTGATGGATTCCTTTCTCACATTGCAGTCCTTTCACCATTTTGAGTCTATTTTCATGTTTGGTGTAAGGAAATGGTCAAGTTTAATTTTTCTGCATGTGGCTGTCCAATTTTCCCAACACCATTTGTTGAAGAGGCTGTTGTTTTTCCATTGGACATTCTTTTCTGCTTTGTCGAAGATTAGTTGACCATAGAGTTGAGGGTCTATTTCTGGGCTCTCTCTTCTGTTCCATTGATCTATGTATCTGTTTTTGTGCCAGTACCATACTGTCTTGATGATGACAGCTTTGTGATAGAGCTTGAAGTCCCGAATTGTGATGCCACCAACTTTGGCTTTCTTTTTCAATATGCCTTTGGCTATTCAAGGTCTTTTCTGGTTCCATATAAATTTTAGGATTATTTGTTCCATTTCTTTGAAAAAGACAAACCATGAGAGACACATAATCTCACAGCACAAACTGAGGGTTGCCAGATGGGATTTTGATAGGGATTGCATTAAATGTGTAGATTGCTTTCAGTAGCATAGACATTTTCACAATATTTGATCTTCCAATCCAGGAGCATGAAACATTTTTCCATTTCTTTGTGTCTTCCTCAATTTCTTTCATGAGTACTTTATAGTTTTCTGAGTATAGATTCTTTGCCTCTTTGGTTGGGTTTATTCCTAGGTATCTTATGGTTTTGGGTTCAATTGTAAATGGGATTGACTCCTTAATTTCTCTTTCTCCTGTCTTGTTGTTGGTGTAGAAAAATGCAACTGATTTCTGTGCATTGATTTTATATCCTGACACTTTAAAGAATTCCTGTACAAGTTTTGGCAGTTTTGGAGTGGAGTCTTTTGGGTTTTCCACATAGAGTATTATATCATATGCAAAGAGTGATTGTTTGATTTCTTCTTTGCTGATTTGGATACGTTTAATTTCTTTCTGTTGTCTGATTGCTGAGGCTAGGACTTCTAGTACTATGTTGAATATCAGTGGTGATAATGGACATCCCTGCCATGTTCCTGACCTTAGCGGAAAAGCTCTCAGTTTTTCTCCATTGAGAATGATATTTGCGGCGGGTTTTTCATAGATGGCTTTGATAATATTGAGGTATATGCCCTCTATTCCTACACTTTGAAGAGTTTTGATCAGGAATTGATCCTCTTGCTGTACTTTGTTGAATGCTTTCAGCATATATTGAGAGTATCATATGGTTCTTTTTCTTTCTTTTATTAATGTATTGTATCACATTGATTGATTTGAAGATGTTGAACCAACCTTGTAGCCCTGGAATAAATCCCATTTGGTCGTGGCGAATAATCCTTTTAATGTACTGTTGGATCCAATTGGCTAGTATTTTAGTGAGAATTTTCGCATCTGTGTTCATCAAGGATATTGGTCTGTAATTCTCTTTTTTGATGGGATCCTTGTCTGGTTTTGGGAACAAGGTGATGCTGGCCTCATAAAAGGAGTTTGGAAGTGTTCCTTCAATTTCTATTGTTTGGAAATGTTTCAGGAGAATAGTAATTAATTCTTCTTTAAATGTTTGGTAGAATTCCCCTGGGAAGTAGTCTGGCCCTGGGCTTTTTTATTGTTGTTGTTTGGATATTTTTGATGACTGTTTCAATTTCCTTACTGGTTATGGGTCTGCTCAGGTTTTCTATTTCTTCCTGTGCAACTGCCCCTCAGAACAATGTATTACTTAAAATATAACCCCTGGGAAATTTACTAGTTACCAAGCACATTTAGATACAGCCTTAAAGAAAACAGATACTGCAACAGGCCTCTGGGGGAGAGGACGATATATGGCCTTGAATGCCTGGCCCACTCAGGGCAGAACGCCGCCTGCTTCATTTTTCGTTATCTCCCCTTCCCCCCAGGAGAGCACCTGTGGCTACTTAGATAAGTCCTTTGAATGTGCCTGTGCAACTATAAAGTTCATACTATTGGTACAGACATATTCTGCCCTCCTTCTTGTTTATCTACAAGGCATATGACTAACCTTTGTCCTTCATTGACTCTTCTATTGGTTACTGCTTCTATCTAATAAAAGTGAGACTGTGGAGTTACTTGGTGCAGCTGTCTTTTCAACTGTTGTCCCCTGCTCCCAATCTCTTGAAGCTGACTTGTTTATGCCTAATTCTTCTCCCCTTAGCTGACTGGAAGCGGCATTCCTGGTTCAATTGTGGTAGTTTATATGTCTCTAGGAATGCATCCATTTCTTCCAGATTGTCAAATTTGTTGGCATAGTTTTGTTTGTAATATGTACTTATAATTGCTCATATTTCTTTGGTGTTGGTTGTGATCTCTCCTCTTACATTCATGATTTATTTATTTGGGTTCTTTTTCCTTTCTTTTTGATAAGTCTGGCCAGGGGTTTATCAATCTTATTAATACTCTCAAAAAACCAGCTCCTAGTTCCGTTGATTTGTTCTATTGTGTTGTTGTTGTTGTTGTTTCTATTTCATTAATTTCTGCTCTGATCTTCATGATTTCTCTTCTCCTGCTGGGTTAGCATTTCTTAGTTGTTCTTTATCTAGATCCTTTAGGTATAGGGTTAGGTTGTGTATTTGAGACGTTTCTTATTTCTTGAGAAAGGCTTTTATTGCTATATATTTCCCTCCCAGGACTGCCTTTGATGTGTCCCACAGACTTTGAACCATTGTGTTCTCATTATCATTTGTTTCCATGAATTTTTTCAATTCTTCTTTAATTTCCTGGTTGACCCATTCATTCTTAAGATGGATGCTATTTAATCTCCATGTATTTTGGTTCTTTCCAAATTTCCTCTTGTGATTGAATTCTAACTTCAGAGCATTGTGGTCTGAAAATATTCAGGGAATGATCCCAATCTTTCAATACCAGTTGAGACCTGATTTATGACCCAGCATGTGATCTATTCTGGAGAATGTTCCATGTGCACTAGAGAAGAATGTGTATTCTGCTGCTTTGGGATGGAATGTTCTGTATATATCTGTGATGTCCATGTGGTCCAGTGTGTCATTTAAGGCCTTTATTTCCTTGTTGATCTTTTGCTTGGATGATCTGTCCATTTCAGTGAGGGGAGTGTTAAATTCCCCTACTATTATTGTATTATTGTCGATGTGTTTTTTCATTTTGTTTTAAATTGGTTTATATAGTTGGCTGCTCCCATGTTAGGGGCATAGATATTTAAAATTGTTAGAGCTTCTTGTTAGACAGACCCTTTGGGTATGATATAGTGTCCTTCCTCATCTCTTATTATAGTCTTTGACTTAAAATCTAATTGATTAGGATTAGGATTGCCACTCCAGCTTTCTTCTGATGTCCATCAGCATGGTAAATTGTTTTCCACCCCCTCACTTTAAATCTGAGGGTGTCTTCGGGTCTAAAATGAATTTCTTGAAGGCAAATTATTAATGGGTTTTGGTTTTTTATCCATTGGTACCATGTGTCTTTTGATTGGGGCATTTATCCCATTTACATTCAGGGTAACTATTGAGAGATATGAATTTAGTGCCGTTGTATTGCCTGTAAGGTGACAGTTACTGTCTGTATATTGCCTCTGTTCCTTTCTGGTCTACTACTTTTAGGGTCTCTCTTTGCTTAGAGGACCCCTTTCAATATTTCCTGTAGAACTGGTTTGGTGTTTGCAAGTTCTTTCAGTTTTTTGTTTGTCCTGGAAGTTTTTTATCTCTCCTTCTATTTTCAAAGATAGCCTAGCTGGACATAGTATTATTGGCTGCATGTTTTTCTCGTTTAGTGCTCTGAATATATCATGCCAGTTCTTTCTGGCCTGCCAGGTCTCTGTGGATAAGTCTGCTGCCAATCTAATATTTATACCATTGTATTTTATAGACTTCTTTTCCCAGGTTGCTTTCAGGATTTTCTCTTTGCTGCTAAGACTTGTAAATTTTACTATTAGATGACGGGGTGTGGACCTATTCTTATTGCTTTTGAGGGGGGGTTTTCTGGACCTCCTGGATTTTGATGCTTGTTCCCTTTGCCACATTAGGGAAATTCTCTACAATAACTCTCTCCAATATGCCTTCTGCTCCCCTCTCTCTTTCCTCTTCTGGAATCCCAATTATTATAATGTTGTTTCATCTTATGGTATCACTTATCTCACAAATTCTCCCCTTGTGATCCAGTAGTTGTTTGTCTCTATTTTGCTCGGCTTCCTTATTCTCTGTCCTTTGGTCTTCTATATCACAAATTCTTTCTTCTGCCTCATTTGTCGTAGCAGTAAGAGCCTCCATTTTTTATTGCACCTCATTAATAGATTTTTTTATTTCAACTTCGTTAGATTTTAGTTCTTTTATTTCTCCAGAAAAGGCTTTTATTTCTCTGTACAGCATTTCTCTGATATCTTCCATCCTTTTTCGAGCCCAGCTAGAACCTTGAGAATCATCATTCTGAACTCTAGATCTGACATATTACCAATGTCTGTATAGATTAGGTCCCTAGCCTTCAATATTGCCTGTTGTTCTTTTTTTTTTGTGATGAGTTTTTCTGCCTTGTCATTTTGTCCAGATAAGAGTATACGAAAGAGCAAATAAAATACTAAAAGGGTGGCAAAGACCCCAGCAAAATGTGCTTTAACCAAATCAGAAGAGAGCCCAAATCATGGGGGGGAGGAAGGGAGTAAAAAGAAGTTCAGAAAAAAAAATTAAAAAAAGAAAACCATAAAGAAAAAAAAATATATTATCTATATATATTATATATATATATATATATATATATATATATATATATAATATATAATATATATATATATATTAGACTGACTAGAATAGGGTCACCCACTTAATTTTGGGAGTATTTTGGTCTCTTAGAAGAAACTACTTCTCAAATTTTTAAGGAATGGAAAACATATATAATGGTAAACATAATGAAGAGATGCAATATGACTATAAAGACTTAAAAAATAATTTCTAAAAAAGGAGTTGATAAGGTAAGTTGGTTGGGAGAATAAAGAAAAAGAAAGTGGAGAGAATTTGCTCAGGCTGGAGACTAGAACAAGCCCAGTACTAGACTTAGGATGTATTTTGATCTATTAGGAGTTGTACCCCAAATTTTTTAAAAGAAAAAACCCCTATGTGTATACAAAAAATAAAGTTAGATACAATGAAGGATAAAATATGACTATAACAATGAAGGTTCAAAAATGATTTTTTTTATGAAAGGTGTTTTAAGATAAACTAGTTTAAGAAAAACATTAAAAGAAGAAATGGTAAAAGTTTAAAAAATTAGTAGAAGAAAAAAATAAAATTAATAAAGTTTATTAACTTTGCAAGACTAAAGAATCATGGGGAGAAAGCCATGAATTCCATGCTTCACTTTCTTCTCCTTTGGAATTCAATTGTTCTGCTTGGTAAGTGAACTTACCAAGTCTTGCTAGTCTTGTATTCTTGGCTCTATTTCTATTTGATCTTCTGGGGGAGGGGCCTGTTTTAATGATTCTCAGTGTCTTTGCCTGAGGCAGAATTGCACCATCCTTACCAGGGACCAGGCTAAGTAATCCGCTCAGGTTCACTTTCGGGAGCTTTTGTTCCCTGAATGCTTTCCATAGAGTTCCAGAGGATGGGAATGAAAATGGCAGCCTCCCAATCTCTGTCCTGGAGGAGCCGAGAGCTCAGGGCCCCACACCTCAGTGTGCCCTCAGGGAAAAGCACTCAATCACTCCCGTCTCCCTGGCCTCCGGCTGTGCTCCAAGCTCACACAGCTTGTGACCAAGCCTCTCTGTCTCTGGCACACAGCTCTGCCTGGAGTCTCTGAACCCCACAGATCCCTGAGCTTTTCCAGCAGGGATCACCCCGGATCTTGTGGGGATTCCACACACAGAGCAGTAGCCTGTGCCATGGATTACGGTTCAAGGTGACCCTGAGCCGAGAGCTCACTCCTCAGCTCTCTCTCTGTAGCCAGCTTCCCTGCTCTAATACCTGCGAACTCTGTGATACTCAGACACCCCTGAGTCTTTTGTGACCCCATGGGACCTGGGGCCACGCTGTCCCCGCATGGGCTTCATCCCAGTTTAGCCTCTGGAGTGATGTCCCTCAGTGGAGAAAACTTTTAATGTCCCGATTTTGTGCTCAGTTGTTCTGCTCCTTGCTGGGAGCCGGGCCCCTCCCCCAGTGATCTATCTTCCCCTTGCTTTGGATTCACTTCTCCACCAGTCCTACCTTTCAGAAAGTGGTCGATTTTCTGTTTCTACATTTGTTGCTCTTCTTTCCTATCTCCTATTGGATTTGTTCAGAATGGTTTGATAAGCTATCTATGTGATCTTCTTCTACCTGATGTCATCTCAGCCTGTCCCTTTTCTGTCATCTTCTTCAATTCAGAATTTAACATAGATTATGCCTTATGGGCTGGATACATATTGTTTGTGTGAAAATTCATAATTTCACTTGCTTGGTTCTTCAGTTAGCATACAACATTAAGTTCAGATGAAATTTCCTTTTATTTTTTTAATATTCATGAACTAATTAACTTGTTTTCCTGATGTAGTTTAGGCTGCTTCTATTTTCCTGATAGAGTGTAATTCTAGACTTTCTAGCAAATTAAGATGACTTGGAGAGAAATCAAACGTATAATTCAATGAGAAACAAATCTTAACCAAAATCGAATAAACTCTTATAATTTTACAAGTAAGTAGCAGAAATTTGAAACCAATGAGCATGTACCATGACTCCGCATTTACAGAAAATCAGAAGTAATGTGATTGAAAAACTGATTCACTGTATGAGTGGACAATAACTATATTAATTTTTAAATATTTTTTAATTTATTTGACAAGGAGAGAGAGATAGAGACAGAGATCACAAGTAAGTAGAGAGGCAGGCAGAGAGAGAGGGGAAACATGCTCCCTGCTAAGCAGAGAGACAATTCAGGACTCGATCCCAGGACCCTGACAGCATGACCTGAGCTGAAGGCAGAGGCTTAACCTACTGAGCCACCCAGGCACCCCAACAAGTTTAATTTTTAATCAGTTGATAACTTTAATGGGCCAATGCTTTCCTTAATTAATCTTTTATTTTGAATATAGGTGGCATTGACCAAGCTCTAGTTCTCACCATATTAAATGAATCACTTTTAGGTATATGTATTCTTTTCTTAATATTTCTAATTCCAAAATAATATACGGCAGTCATATTTGACTCCTCCATATCTGTCACACTCAAAAACAATATGTCCATTATTAAAATAAATGATTATATATCATGCTGGAAAGGAAGAAAGGGAACTATCAACAAATAAGAAACTGGAATAAATTCATCACCAAAAAAAGAAAAAAAAAGGAAAGTAGAGGGGTAGTAGCACTGTAATTCTTGATTATTATTGAATTAGAGCTAATTTTGGAGGTTCACTTCACCTGGTGAGGCCTATGGCTGCTTCAGGAAGCTATAGTTCAAAAACTTGAGGAAGTGCTGCAAATATGTGTTACAGTAAATTTAATCACCATATATTTAAGAAAATCCAGTCTAATGAAAGACTAATAAATTCAACAAATAAAATGTGCATTCAAAGAAATAGAGTTAATACAGCACTTAGATCCTGTCTGTATAATAACTGTATAACATATTATATGTGTGTGTGTGTATGTGTGTGTGTATGTGTGTGTGTGCATATATATATAAAACATATATCTGTATAACATATTTATTGCATCAGAGAAATAAAGTGAGGACTTACATCCTTGGAAATGAAAACAGGAGATTGTAAAAGATATAAAGGGGATGCTGGAAAGGAAGTCAGTTCAATATGTGTTTATAATTGCTGAAATGTACTTTGTCATTTGAAAGGTAATGTTGAAAAAATGGTAGTCACTGGGCTTCATTCTTCTCTCCCTTCTTCTCCTTCTCCTTCCCCTTCTTTTAAATTCTAAGCTCCTTTTCTTTGTTGTTTTCTTCCTTTAGTTAGTTAGTTTGTTGTTGTTGTTGTTGTTATTTTGGCTTTATTTTGGTATGAAACTGAAATTCTCTATGCATTCATTAGGAGATTCCATGAATTCGCATGAATTTGCCTCTGTCAGTTATATAGATTTTGGCTTTCTTATCCTATATTTTGAATGTATAAATAAACAAAGGTTAAATATGGCGAATTAGACCCAAATGCTTTAGGTTGAACATTCTGCTACTTCTTATGCAGCACGATCCTCTAATTCTTTGATGTCATTCTCAATTTTAAGTAGTTAATCCATTTCCCTATTTCCTCCAACTTGCTCTCCTGAAGACACTGCTTCCTCTGCAGTCCCCTTAAGTAAGTCATTTACAAAACACAGATTCCACTTCAGACTAATTCTCACCTATGAGCTTGTGAAATTCCTTTTTGTTTCCCCATCTATATTGCCCTCCTTGCTTGTTTCTGGAGAGTATTAGCTCATCTTATGAAATCCACATTCAGGGAAGACTTTGGTTCATGATTCACAGACTCCTCCGTTCCTCCTGCATCTCTATGTGAATAACATCTTCTCCAGTATCACTCATCCATCTAATCACACCTTCTTGCAGTCACCCTAATGCCCCTTAACTCCTCCACTTCCATTGGAAACATCCCATCCTCCAACCCAAACATACTATCTTCCAGACTGCTTAACAATTTTTCTTTCTTTGGCCTTATTGAGCTTCTCAACACACGGGTTTCTCATTTTTCTCATTACCCATCACCACCTCCTTCCTTTACTTCCTTCTATATTTGGCTTAGACTCCATATTCCCTTATTTCAGTCACTGTCTTCCTAACCTGAAGCTCTTTGCCTCTGTCACAATGAGCCCAACTGTTCTCCACGTTTCTACCCAGGCAAGTGACCATTGTTAAAGGAGACCACAGAACCAGATTGGAATGAGACTCTCCACAATTTTTGTCCACCAAAATAAGCACTACTTAAATTTTAAGTGACATTTCTCTATTTGGCTAATTGTCCTACATTCCACAATAACAATTTCAGTTCTTTCCATTTTGTAAAGACTCCCAGTCTCTCCCACTTCACCATACCAAGGAGTTTCAGAAGTCTATTACTTTCCACAGGAAGTAAAAGCCAACATTCTGTAACCTGCTAAACATAAATGCCTCTGAGAATCACCAGCCATCCTCCTTTTTCCCATGTTTAAAATGGAGAAAACATTCTTTCTCAAGAGCTGCCTAGTATTTCCATTTTCTTTATATTTCTTCACTCTTTAACCCACTCCAATCCAATTTATTGAATTGAAAGTGGAAGAACCACTTCCATAAAACTATATAGGCTAAGGAAAACATTGGAATCTCAATTTAATATGTTACTTAATTTCTCCTTAGTATGATCCTGTGTTCCATAGTACAGCCCTATTAGTTTTCTTCTTACCATTTCTTTACTACTTAGACTTGTCTCTTCAGTTTTTTTTTAATGTACAAGATCTCTAAATATCATAGTTCTTAAGAATTTTCCTACTTTCTTCTCTTAGTCTAAACTTCCCACACACATTCATTTCTAGAACATCAATCAGTAGGTACAAACTGAAATTTTTTGTATTTATATATTGAGACAAGACTCTTTTCTGAGTTATAGATCTACACAATTATTTGCCTATTTGACATTTACCCTTTGATTATTTTAGGGGATGCCTGGATGGCTCAGTTGGTTGGTCCACTGCCTTCGGCTCAGGTCATGATCCTGGGGTCCTGGGATCGAGTCCCGCATCAGGCTCCTTGCTCGGTGGGGAGCCTGCTTCCTCCTCTCTCCCTGCCTCCCTCTCTGCCTGCTTGTGTGTACTCTCTTTCTCTGACAAATAAATAAAAATCTTTAAAAAATGATTATTTTAAAAACATTTCATAGTTTACACAGCACAAACTGAACTCATGATTATTTATTTCTCTAAGTCTTCTTATTTTCCATAATGTCCCATACAGGAGGACTCCAAACAGTTCCTCAAGTCAGAAATATGAAGCCTTTCTTGGCACTGTTTCCCCAAACAACTTTATTATGTCTTGCTATTTTACTTCCCCATCATTGGAAGTCATCATTTCTCCCCTACTCATCTATCTCCTGAACTATTGCAATAACTTTGTAAATAGTTTGCTTTTATTCAAATTTTTGTCTCATAATGGAGTAACAATTGAAGGAATGTATGAGTTATTCCAATTACCACTGTTGGAACAATTTAAATCTTACCTAGACATTAATTCTTACTCTCAAATAAGGGACCGATTTATTTCTTTGGACATTTAACAAATATTATAGCCCTAGGCCCTCCTTTTCTTGGTATCATGTAACTATAGGGATGATTATTAAATTAATTCATGAAGTTATTCCCTCACATATCTTCAAACACTCTGTATAGTGAGAGATAGACCTGGATATTTGTGTAGTACCAGAATGGAGTTGTTTGACATTTGCCAAGGTTTGTGTTGTAAGGTTCAGGATTATATCTTCTATGAGAGAAATAAGAGTTCTGAGACCAAGATTAGGGACTTGGTCTAGTAGAAATTGCAGGTGAAACAAATCATAGTATCCGTTCACATAAGTTCTAGCCCTGTTTCTCACTGTCAGGGTTTCCATATAGGTTTATGGAACTGATGGTTATTTGTCATTTCTGTATAGATGTTAATATGCTCAGCTGGAGCAGGATTTAGCAGTCTTACAATTTTTTAAATTTGTGTATCTCCAACTTGGTATCCTGGGTAATTCTTTGGATGATGGTCTTGTTTTACTTAGTCCTCACTCCCCCTAAAAATGGAGTCATCTCTGAGATACATGTTTGGTGCTTGTGTCCTTGATTCCTGCTGATACTTTTGGTACTAAGTTCTTGCTAGGCTGGTTTTCTATTTCATGGTACCTCCTAATTTCTATGTCTTTATTATTGCTTTCTTTCCTGACCCTGGAGCAGTTAGCTTTATTCATTTTCTCATGGAGCTTATGTTCCCACGTGCAGGGCTCGTGGAATTGTGTGTCTGTTTGTTTTGTTTTTTTTTTTTTTTATCCAATTAAGATGATATTTACCCAATATAGAAAACTGGAAGTTCTGCTAAAGTATTCAATCACAAGCCATACAGCAAGAATATACATATATATTCACAGTCACATAGAGGACAAGCATTGAATTGAGGTTAAAATGTTAAAGTTTGGATTTTAGGAAGATTTTGAAATCACTTGATGCTTTTATAAACAAATACACTGATACAAAATCTGATATCAAATTGTTACTGCTACTTTTTGACCAAATGAAATAACTATGAATTTAACCTGTGAAGGGGAGAAAAGACTCACATGGTAACCTATTCAATATACAGGTTATAAAATCATAATAATATCATTCATATTTTATCGAAATATTTTTCAAAATTAATGAGTTATCTATCTTCCAAATTTTTGTTTAAATTTCCATTAGTTAGCATTCATTGTAATAATAGTTTCAGATGAAGAACTTAGTGATTCATCACTTCAAATACCACCTATTGCTCATCAGAAGTGGCCTCCTTAATTACCTTCACCTATTTAACCCACCCCCCCAACTCACCTCCCCTCTGGTAACCATCAGTTTGTTTTGTTTAGTTAAGAGGATATTTCTTGGCTTTATTTCTTTGTTTCTTTGACTGAATACAAACAGTCTACACTTACAAAGATGGGCTCCGTGGAGAAAGGGGAACCCTCTTACACTGTTGGTGGGGATTCAAGTTGGTGCAGCTGCTTTGGAAAACAGTGTGGAGATTTCTTATGAAATTAAAAATAGAGTTTCCCTATGACCCTGCAATTGCACTACTAGATATTTACCCCAAAGATACAGATGTAGTGAAAAGAAGGGCCATCTGTACCCCCAATGTTTATAGCAGCAATGGCCACGGTCGCCAAACTGTGGAAAGAACCAAGATGCCCTTCAACGGATGAATGGATAAGGAAGATGTGGTCCATATACACTATAGAGTATTATGCCTCCATCAGAAAGGATGAATACCCAACTTTTGTATCAATATGGATGGGACTGGAAGAGATTATGGTGAGTGAAATAAGTCAAGGAGAGAAAGTCAATTATCATATGCTTTCACTTATCTATGGAGTGTGAGAAAGAACATGGAGGACATGGGGAAATGGAGAGGAGAAGAGAGTTGAGGGAAATTGGAGTGGTGATGAACCATGAGAGACTATGGACTCTGACAAACAACCTGAAGGTTTTGAAGGGGCAGGGGGTGGGAAGTTGGGTGAGCCTGGTGCTGGGTATTATGGAGGGCACATATTACATGGAGCACTGGATGTGTTGCATAAACAATGAATTCTGGTTCACTGAAAAGAAATTAAAAAAATAAAAAAAAATTAAAAGTTTTGGAATGAAGAAGTTATGGGAATAAGTGGTACAACATAAGGAAAAGAAAGAAATAGATTCTAAAATTTAAAATACATATAAAATTGAATATCAAAATCCAAAATGAAATCATATAATCCAACATAAAAAAATTCAAATAATGCAAAAGTAAGTGAAGGAATCTAAACAACAAATTGTTATTGTGTTGTTATTTAAAGGATGAAAGAATATTTTAAGTGAATCCTACAGTGACACTTTAGGAGAAATTTAGGTTAATATGGAATATTTGTTAATGGGAGAACTTATTTGGGGTCAAGGCTTATTTATTGAAGGAATGTTGATCCTTCTGTCAAATACTGTCATATACCTCAACTGATATGGCATAAACTTACTGGGTTTATTCCATGCATTTTTTTTATAGAAGAGAATATACTCTTTTTTTTCCACCCCACCAAGCCAGATCTCAAACACGTATTAGAATCCAAGTAATGAAGTAAGTCTGCTTCTGATGGAATTAATTCAGATTTTAGCCACCTCCCTCTATTATATTTTTTCTGCCAAGATCTGCTTCCTCCATACATTTTCTGGAACACTTTAGCATATATCTGCTTTGATAGAAAAAAAAAAAAAAACTCACCTGGGGCGCCTGGGTGGTTCAGTGGGTTAGCCTCTGCCTTCAGCTCAGGTCATGATCCCAGGTCATGGGATCAAGCCCTGCATGGAGCTTTCTGCTCAGCAGGGAGCCTGCTTCCTCCTCTTTCTCTCCCTGCCTGCCTCTCTGCCTACTTGTAATTTCTGTCTGTCAAATAAACAAATAAAATCTTTAAAAAAACTCACCTATTTTTTGGGGTAAATTATGTTTCCTCTCCTACTTTACAACTAGGACTAATTGACCATTGTGCAAAATATCCCAAATGGAGCTTACAACGTGAACACTGCTTTGGAACTACACCAGCTTTTCCTGAGTATTAAGTGCTCTTCTAATGGTTGTCTAATTCTTCAAATCGCTGTTTGAATTATGGCTATTTTAGACCTACAGATGGAAAAATTCAGGTGTTTCACACAGGGATTTGGAGAATTAATTTTCCAAGCTAAAAAGATTTACTGCATCCTAGAAGAGGAAATACGTTAATGGTTTTGTGTGGTTTAATAAAACCCAAAGAGGGGAAATGGGGTTAATATGTATACTCTCAAAGGAATAGTCTGAAACATTATAGTTTGATTTCTAATTTTCTCAACAGTTAAACTTGCTTTATGTTTCATCAGTTATCAAAAAAGGCAATATCTAATCCATTTATTGGACTTTGTCTTTCAGCCCAGTGGTGGTGAGAATGTACTAGCCCTGTCATCTTCCCTGTGAATCTCAGAGCAGCTTCATTGGAATTCTATAATAGTTCCAAATTCATTTTACTTCCTTAAGGCACAAAGTAGGATAAATTCAGTTAAAATGTTCTTTCTTCCTTTAAAAGGGGCCATGACTCCCTCTCAATGGAATTTTTAGGGTGTACTTTAAAGACTGCCCTAATTTGTGCTTTCTTTCTGCCCTTGGAGCAATGAGCAAAACACAGGGAAGAATCTGTAGCTCAATTTCATTAGACCACGGGAGAAGGGGTCATGATTGACCTCATCACCCATTTTTATTGTTGTTATTTTTTTTCCTTTGTTTTTGGCTTTCTATTAATGCTCCGTGGAATAGGAATACAGAGGTGCCAGTGCCAAATATGGTTTTAGACTTCATTTTCATTAATGGCTTTATTTCCCTATTTAAGGAAAGTAACTAAATTGGTGGGAAGAAAAGTGCTGACCAAGGCATGTAGCATGTTCAGCAAACTTTAAATTGATGTATGATAGTGTATTAAAGACACATTTCCTTTTTGGTAACTATAAGATTTAACTTCAGACTGACACAACATTTTCTTCCAAGAGATCTAAGCATGGACCTAGCAACTATTTCCTAGCAGCTCCATAAGGAGAAAGCCATTAATCTACCTGTATCTGTCAGGATTTGTACTTAAGTAGGGTGACCACATGGTTATTGTTCAAATAGAGACACTTGGGAGAGGAAAAAATAATACTGTTAATAATTAAATACATTATATACATTATATACACTATATACACTATATACAGTTTAATATAAGCTTGTTGATCTCTACAAAGCAAACAAGCAAATAAGCGAATACCTTGCTTGGATTTAAAAAAAAAAGATTTTAGGGGTACCTGGTGGTTCAGTTGGTTAAAGCCTCTGCTTTTGGCTTAGGTCATGATCCTGGGGTCCTGGGATCGAGCCCTGCATCAGACTCTCTGCTCAGCGGGGAGCCTGCTTCCACCTCTCTCTCTCTGCCTGAATTTCTGCCTGCTTGTGATCTCTGCTTGTCAAATAAATAAATAAAAATATTTATAAAAAAGATTTTATTTAGTTATTTGACAGAGAGAGAGATAGAGAAAGAGAGAGATAGACAGCGAGAGAGTGAACACAAGCAGGGGGAGTGGGAGAGGAAGAGGAGGCCCCCTAACAGAGAAGGAAGCCTGATGATGGGCTAGATCCAAGAACCCTGGGATCACGACTGGAGCCAAAGGCAGATGTCCAACAACTAAGCCCCCCATGGTTGGATTTAAAAAATATATATATTATTATTATGTTTAATTAGCCAACATCATACATCATTAGTTTTTGATGTAGTGTTCAATGATTCATTAGTTCCCTATAGCACCCAGTGCTCATCACCACAGGTGCCCTCTTAATACCCATCACCTTGTTACCCCCTCCTCCCCCGCTTCTGTAACCCTCAGTTTGTTTCCCAGAGTCCAGGGTCTCTTATGTTTTGTCCCCCCCTCTGATTTTTTTCCCATTCAGTTTTCCCTCCCTTCCCCTCTAGTCCTCCATGCTATTCCCTATGTTCTATATATGAGTGAAATCATCTGATAATTTTCTTTCTCTGCTTGACTTTTTTCACTTACCTTGATTGGATTTTAATTAGAAGTGAATTTAAAGTGTAAATAAATTTGGGGAGAATTAAAATATTAACAATTTGACTAAATTTATGAGCACGGTACATTTCTCCATCTACCTACATCTTTGATTTCAATGTTTTCAGTGTTTTATTATATTGATCTTAAATACTTTGCGAAAATGTATTTAAATGTGAAAAATACTTCAAAATATTTTTGCTATAATTGTACTATTAATTACTATTTCAATTTCTAATTGCAATTACTTCAAAGTGAAAGAAGACTGATTTTTTTTCATATTGCTATTATACCTCATTATATCGGACTTTATTTATTGGCACTAGTGGTTTTTCTTGTAGACTTTTAAAGCTATTTCTCTGTAGAGCAACATGTCCTATATGAGTGGTGTTTA
>NW_019154221.1:226311-240805 GCF_002288905.1 Enhydra lutris kenyoni | reverse complement strand
TCTTTCTTTCTTTCTTTCTTTCTTTCTTTCTTTCTTTCTTTCTTTCTTTCTATTAACCTGTCTTGTGGCTTACTGAAGGACCATTACAAAGGAATTGCCTTAAACACACCTAACTCACAAATCCTCTACTGTTGAGCTGGATACCCAGGACATATTTGTTATGAAAGTTTTACAAGCAATTATGTTAGTTGTTTTTGCCTTGGGAAAGAGATAACTCTTGGGACAAAGAATAAACTAACCAAAGTTTGGAAGGAAAGGCTGGGTTTTGAGGTGCTTTGGGATGTAAGGCTTTGATAAGCTCTGACATATTCCTGGAAACCTAGAAAGCCATGCATTACACATGACAATGCTATTATTTTAGGATTGGTGTGTTTGTGATTTCTGGAGGATTTCCCTCAAAGTTTGTGTCTGTTCCCAGTTTTAGTCATCCTGTAAGCCTGTAAGAACAATGGTGTTCTCTTAAACCACTCTTGTTTCTCCCCAAGGTTAGACCTTTATGGCTTCTACTTGGTGCTTGCTCTTATGTAGTGTAGTTCACCTTCATGTCAAGTAAGCTCTGTGTGGCATCAGAGGTGGGTTTCTCTCAAAGTACCTGCTGCTCCTTCCCAAGGTAGAAGGGAACTGCGAGTTGTGTTGTGGTAGGTCTTATGTTAACAGAACATTTTTTTTGCCATTCCCCAGATGTAGAAGACCTCTCCATTTGTATTGGTGTAAGACGTTGTGCTCAGAGCTGTTAGTTTCCACTTCCCCTGAGGTAGAGGGCTTTTGCTCATGTCTGGGAGTGATAGACTTAGGGTTTTAAGAGAAAAGGATGGGGCTTTGTGACCTTTCTAGGGGAGTAAATAATTTCCTGAATTCCTGCCAGTTAAAAAGGAGACCCTTTCTTGTATCTGCACCTGTTCCCAGTCTTTCTTATTAGCACCCAGTGGAATTCCATGGATGGATAAATGCCTATCTGTGGGTACAAATGTCCTTGCTTTGATAGTTCCAGGGGTTCTACAGACTGATTTTAACATGTAACAAGTCTTTATAAATTGATGAAAAATTTGGCTGATTTATTCTTACTTGCTTGTGTAGTATGACTATCTGTTCTCATACTCTGTTAATCTGTGGTAAGACAGTCCTATTTCTTGTTGTTGTTGCTGTTGTTTTGGGTTTTTTTTGGGGGGGAACCCCATCTATCCTTGGATTTCAGGTTTCTAGTCTGATTTGGGGACTCAGCTGCCTGATGTGCAAAGGAAGAGTTATTTTGTGGTTTATCTGTCTAGTTTTTTCTCATTGTTATCAGGATAGTGGAAACACATTCTCAAGAACTCCACATCCTAGTCATAAAGGGAGCCTCCAGTGAATTTCTGAATCTTAAAAATATATGAAATTATTAAATGAGGGAATGGTGACGTTAACTCTTCCACATCATGGTTTCTCTTCCTCAGCTGTGGAAATTTATGGAGGAAGTCTCTTCATGCGTTAATGATATATTTTTCTACAATATTCTTCATGGACAAGACATCTATAACAGCCATTTCTTTCAGTGTATATGTCTTCTTGAGTGTGTTCAAGTCACTGCCTAATTGATTAAAATGCAGTTACCCTTTAGTACATGGTATTTTTATTTTTATTATTTTTATCAAATTATAATGCTTGCCTTAGGAGTTGTTCTTAAAATGTTTGTTCCATGATTACAAAAGTCATATGGAGAGTAGAGGGAAGGTTTGTGTCATTCTATACATTTTTAATTTAATATAAACATACATAAATGTTAAAGAAATAGACTATCACAAATTGAAGTCTCTTGTTTGCTTTCCTCTCACTTGATAGATTTGGACAATTTCACTTCCAACCTCCAACCACATAGAAATATTTTTTATCTTGAAACAGCAGATCTTTTCTAAATTATATGGCAGAATCCATGTGCATAATACTCATATCATCATCCTCAATTACTTTCCATATTGTAATGTTATCATTTGTTGAATTATTTCTTGATTCATGTCCTTTACTCCATCTAAGCATTCTTTTGAATTTTCAACTTTACAGAAGGCTATCCCTGCCTTACTCAATCTAAAATAAGAGTTATCCTCCCCAATATCATGATCTATTCTGCTACATTGTCCTTCAGTTTTAATCAAAGAATACTAAAACATGATATTATATTTTTTTCACTAAGGAATAGGTAATCTTTATTTCTAACACAATTACTCTAGGTTAGGATATGAGAATGTATATGCAAATGGAAATGATGACTAGAAGAAACAATGACAAAAAGAAGTGATATTTTATGAGAATAAGTTTAAGTTTGAATACCAGCCCCCAAATTTGTTACATCTTTCAGTGTTGCATCTGACTGTACAGAGATCTTTCTTTCAGTTTTGAGGTTGCCCAAGCGGTCTTGGTGATGGCAGACAAGATGAGCTAAGAAAGCATTCTCAAACATTGTTCTTCTGTCAGATTCCAGATTACCAATGTACCTGTTTACACCAGCGGAGATGACAGCCACTTGTTCATCACCAGCCATGAGAGAACACTGTACTTGTTTCAAGAACTCATTCAGACATACACTGAGATTCAAGATTTGTGAGTCACATCATTGAGGTCTGAACTGAACTGGCAAAAGTAGTGACCTCAGGTTAATGAGGCAATTCCTCATACCTGCTACCTGGTTTAAGGCTCCATTTTGGCAGCAGACCCAATGTGTAGAATAGATAAGCTAACATTAGTGAAAGGTGGACAACTTTGAAGAAAGATTCTGTCTCACTCATAAGAATGATATTACCAGAGGGCTGGGATTTGTTGTGCACATTGGCATACCTTGATCCTGCAAGAGTGCCTGGCAGCCAGGCAGATTTTTTGTGTGGATGCTTAAAATGTATTCATTGAATGAATGAATGAATGAATGAATGAAAATATTGTACAAATTCTTAGACAAATTTTTATTCTATGTATCCTGATATGAAAAACCCAAGAGGCATCATATCATTCTGCATTCCCAACAAAATTTCATAGTATAAGGAGCTGGAGAAGCAAAATCTGGCTACAAACAAAATACTAAGAGATAAGAAGAGAAGAGATGAGTTTTAGATATAACATAAATAGTGCAGGGATATATTGCAGAGATAAAATGAAGGTAGATGTCAGATTCCTAGATGACAACAAATATAAGCCGAATGAGCAGAGAGCTTTAGAATGAAGAGGAAGTAAGAAATCTGAGACAAACATTTAGCAAAAGATCATCTAATAATAATTTTTGGAGGGGCAGGAATAAGACTTTAGCCAACTTGTAGCTAATATTAGTAACCTTAATTTCAATGTGCTTATTACTATTGCTAAGTGTTAAATATTTTCTTTAAAACCTACCTACACTATGAATTTGCCTTGTAGAGTTTCCACCATACATGTATAGAATAGAAAACCAATTACTGCTACACATTTCACTTGATGATGTCTCAAATGAATGAAAGAAAGGAAATGTTAATTCTTCCAATGAAATTCTGCACTTGAAACACCTGGGTGGCTCAGTCTTAAGCATCTCCCTTTAACTCAGGTCCTTATCCCAGCCAGGGTCCTGGAATCCTGGCCCAGGTCAGGTTCCCTGCTCCAAGTGAGTCTGCTTCTCCCTTTCCCACTCCCCCTGCTTGTGTTCCATCTTGTGCTGTCCCTCTGTATCACTGTCAAGCAAATAAGTAAATTTTAAAAATATATATTTATGTATATATTTATATATTATAAAATTTATATATATACATATATATACACATATATATACATACATATATGTATACATATATATATATATATATATACATATATACATACATATATATGTATGTATATATGAAAATCTATCCTTTCCAAATCCATCAGGCCTCCTTATCATACCCTGCTCTCCAATGATACACAGAGAAGACAGTCTGGCTCACAGACTCCAGGGAATTTTATATATACCATGAACCCTGGAGGCCCTATGAATAGGCTTGCCATTGATTCAGGTCTGACATGGAAAATAAAACTTTCATACAGATGAGAGAAATGAACTTCAAATGACCATGACAGAACCATATTCAGGCTTGTAGCAGTTACACTGTTCTTGTTTTCAGAAAAACTGTTATACCAGAAAACTCCATTGCATACGGATCAATGCACACTCTATAAAACCAAACTTCCTGGATTGGATCTTAGGTGAATAACTCTGGGGAGATTATTTAATTCTCCTTTGCTTTAGGTTCTCCTCTCAAAATGGGAATAATAATAATACATATATCAGTGCTATTACAGGATTAAGTTAGTCAACAAATGCAATGTGCTGAGAATTGTGTCTGAGGTATAGGAAACCTTCAACAAATGTGAGCTCTTATTAATATCACCTTATAAGAAACAGATAGCATCCTTTATGAAAAGTCTAACTTTTAATGTTTAACTCTCAGAAAGTGCTCATTTTTTGTTAACACTTCAGGATATGAAGTGCTAGCAATTAATTTAGGGTTTACAATCTTCCCAGGCTGCTTGGCATCTCATAATATCTAAAGTCCACTTGTTTTTTGCCAGTGCATAATATATCAAAACTCTTCAGTTGTAGAACAGCTTGAAAACTTTCTCATTTCTTATATGCCTGACCACATAAGATGCTAAACTGGAAGGACTCCACACCATCCTAAAATGTGGTAATACACAGAATATAGAAGAGAGAGAGAGTGTGTATATATATATATATATATATATATATATATATATATATATATTCATTATATAGTAGAGACCAGAATAAAACTAGGGAATGTCATTAAGAGATAACAGAGCTGTGAGAAATACGAACTTTATGAAGACTCCAATTAGAAGAGAAAATTCAGATTCACAGTCCATCTACCTTGCAGTGCAGTTTGCTCTAAATTCACCTGTATACTATAGTGGTTGTACTATGAACAATTCTTGGGGCACTTGGGTGACTCAGTTGGTTAAGCATGAGATTCCTGATTGTGCCTCACAATTGTGAGATGGAGTCCTGCATTCATCTCCATGCTTAAGATTCTCTCTTTCCATCTCCCTGTGCCCCTCGCCTCTAAAAAAGACAATTATTAACATCTATTTCAAAGCATTGTGTGGGAAGACAGTTTTCTATGCTATCTAAGTGGCAAGAAGTATTATTGATGGTATCCTTGAAGAGGTCATAAATGGCTCATTGTCTAAAATTATCTCCTTACTAACACAACCAACATACTTACTTCTAAAGTATTCTCTCATTCCTAAATTCATATAAGTGCATATAGAGACCAAATAAGTTAAAGACACACCTGCTTACTTTAAACCTTTATCTAAACCGGACTTTAATAATCACAATGATTTTTTTTTTTTACTCAAACAGTAAAATACTTGAAACAGTCAATTGTGTCTATTTAAACAGTCTCATGACAATTTGGTTACAGTAAAGGGTAGTGTATAATATTCCCAATCTAGAAACAGAGCCCTGGATATATAGGTGAGGGTCAGGAAGGTGCTAGGACAAATGGCTGCTAGTGTTTTACTGACTGCTGCTTAGGCTTCCTGGCACCAATAACATCTCCTTAATAAAAATATAAACAAAACCCAGGTCTAAAAAAGATGCATGAAATCAAGAGAAATATGGTCAAAAAGCCATTTCTTCTCTTAAAAAATGATATCAGCCTATTATATACACCCTTGCCCCCTTTGTTATGTACATAATTCTTATAAAGTTGTGACTTTTGGAACTCCATTTGGTGGACTAGCTTATCCTCAGGAAGGGTCAGCTTGAATCAAATGATCATGTCTTTTTACTGTACTTCTAGTAATTTGCCATAAGTGCTATTACATACATGCATTCTTATGCATTGGCAACACTGTTAAGATTCAGTCCCTCTAATTTAAAGAAATTGTTTAGAAGGATGATATTAATATATATGAAATAAGATCAGAATGTTTAAAATAAACACACAAATTGTGATAACACTTATTACTAGTACTCCATGAATTCATAAAAGAAGCAAGTCCGTGTGGCTTGGAGAATACAGGGAACAGCACACCAGGGAGCTGCTCTGAAGGAGTAGACCTAGGGTCTGATTCAGAACTCACATCCTGTCCAGGATAGCTTGTCTCATAACTTCTCTATAGCCACTTTTGAATATTATTATTGGCCCATCACTGTCATATGCTGCTCACTTTATTCCTTTCAAATGTAAATATTTCTGAGTATTTTAATGTCCCTGTACTACCATACGGTATGTGGTGGACATATAATTTGCCTTTTTAGTTCTTAAATATGTAAATCAAGAGCAACCATGGTTTGACCTGGTATAGATATTAACGTGTTGATCTTATATGTTGAGTTTTGTTTCTTGAGGGGGATATGAGTACATTTTGTGGGCCTATTTGGTGGGCAAAAGAGTGGAAAGTCAATATTTGTGACAAGCAGAGTAAACTGCAGTAGACTTTACACATTTTCAAAATGTTAGCTGTTCCACTTTTTGGAAATACATCCTAATTCTATGACATCAGGCTTGACCATGGGATTTTCTCTGCCCTTTAATGTGAAAAGTCATCCTTTTCATGTAATAAGCACACATCACAGCCCTTCATTTGTAGACCAGTTTACTGGCATCAAACTTCACCAAGTGGCTTGCTTTGTCTGGAGGAATGTGAACTGATATGAAATGTTACACTTAGAGGAAAAACTTTAACAACCCCTACCATTTTGTTTAATGTGACTTCCACAAGAAAAATGTCATTGTCACAGGTGAGACTGCTCTCTCAATTTAAGATCTGCACTGAGATTATGTAGAGAATCACAGAGCTACTGATATTAGGGCAGTGTGCGTGAGAATTTTTTTGTGTTGTAAACTACTAAGAACTAGGGATTGTGTCTTACTCTACTATGACATATACAAAGCTGACTAATACAGCATGATTGAATTTGTTTTGGTGGTAGGAAAGATGCATCCTCATATAACAGTTGCAGCTATGAGTAAAGAATGCTGCAAAATGTTTTTGGGGAGCATTAAAGAGGTAAGCCTGAGTAGTACAGAAGTGTTACAAAGTAATGAGTTATGAGCATTTTATGCAGGTCTCTTTTGGGCAATGGGAAATCTGAAAACACATCACTGGACTTTAGATTTGGTCTGGCAACGATGATGGATATTTTGGCTTTCAGTCAGAGGCTCATAAGATGAAAACCAATGTAATTATCTCTCTTGGCTGTTAATTATAATCAGAAAAATTGGATAAGAAAGCAACAGAAATCCTGGAAAAGTTAAAGAAAGGGCTATATCTGTCATTTGATTATGGTTGAAATGTGGCCCATAACTGTGGACTAGGAAGAAGGTGAAGAACAAAATAATTCTTTAAAAGTAAAACTATGGAGTTCTCTATTTTTACAGAATATAGTGAATAAATAAGAGGAATTAGTCAAATGTATCTTTATAGCTTCAGATCTGAGGGGCTGGGACAATAGAAACACCATTAACAGGGACAGGTAAATTAGAAAAAAAGGGTTAATTCTGAGTGGAAACTTTGTGTTTGTAGTAAATATCTTATTTTTTTTTAATTTTTGTGATAAACCATTCAATGAAAAGAGAGAGATCAGAGTCCCATGATAGAAATTTTTGAGTTTTCCTCATAGAGATTATCACTGAAGCCAAGAAAATGAATGAGTCTTCTCCAATGAAACAGAGAAAAATAAAAGAAGGTTAAGAGAGAAGTTCTGGTTAGGCGGTTGGAAGGAGAGAAGTTATAGAATCAAGAAGTTGGATATGAACTTATACTAGACATAGGAATTTTCAATGTGTTACCTTTTCCCATTTATTTAGGATTATTTGAAGCATGGAAAGGCAAGAATAGAGAGGATAGGGAAAGTTCATTTGGAACATCAATTCTCATGGTCTAACCAAAGAGTTGTTTATTGGTGAAAATTTGAGATTTATGAAGTTTAAGGATATCATACAATAAACATTGAAAATCAAAGGTTCTCAGGAAAGAGAAAAGGGAGAAGTATAGCAAGAAGCAGGGTCTTTGAAGAAGAGAAATGGATGGGCTGGAGGACACAGGTGGGGGGATTAAGTTGCCTCTAGGTGGAATAAGTGCTTTTGCTTTATTAGCCTTGGTGAGCTGGCGTGAAAATAAGAAAAAGAGCCATCATGTTTGGTTCCTCACTATGTGTGTGACAAGCATTATGTCATTTAATACACCAAATATCTTCATTGGGTAAGTGGTGTTTATTATAATCCACATTATGAGGAAGAAACAAGGCGGTAAAGAGTTAGAATTAACATAGATCACTAGTAAGTGACAGAAATGAGAGTCAAACTCATTAATTTGGATTCAGAATCAGTATCCTAAACCACTATGTTTAGAATGGAAGTTATCAGTGTTGAATTTGAACCAAAGAAAAGTAGATGTGGCCATTATAACAAGGAAATTGAGGGTACAAGCAGCATTTTAAACAAAATGTCATTAGATGCATATATCTCTTCTAGTTCCTACCATTTCAAATACTGGAATATTTCACAATTAAATAAATACTTTAAAAAATTCAGTAAGTGATTTAGCTTAACTCCTCACCATTTATGATTCACCTGTAGTATTTCATTTCGTTCTTACATCAAACTATGTAAAATGTAGTATGGACTTTTTTTTTCAACAAGTGAGATAAACCTAAGAGGAGAGGAGGAAGAAGTTGATTTTGTCAAAGTCACTCTGGACAGAATCTGGCAGAGATGGATCTCACATCTAGGCAACCCCTTCACTTGATCCCATCAAACTTGATATTCTTCCTACTTTGCTAAATAATTTCTACCAAGCACCTATTCTTTTGAAAATAACATCATTTATACACACATAGCATTTGATAAAGACCTCTAAGTTTCTCTCTAAATATTCCTGAAGTAGGCATAACAAAAGAATTAGAGATATGGGGGCACCTGGGTGGCTCAGATGGTTTAGTATCTGCTCAGGTCATGATACCAGGTCCTGGGATCAAGCCCTGCATGGGGCTCTGTGCTCGGCAGGGAGCCTGCTTCTCCCTGTCCTTCTGCTGCTCCCCTTGTTTATGCTCTCTTGCTGTCTCTGTCAATTAATAACTAAAATCTTTAGAAAATAATCAGAGAAATCTAACTCTCCAAGAGACAGGCCTCCCTGTGTGGAGGCTGAGAAAATCGAGGCCATCTCACCTCAGGTTTAGCCTTAGCATAAGTACAGCTATCTTAGCTCTGGCAGCCATCTCAGACCCCTGTGCCCAAGGGATAAACTTTCCCCCAGCCTGCTTTAGTAACCCTCCACCCTGTTTTAGTTCCAGGAAGCCCCACCCTGCTTTAGTTTCAGAGACCCCCACCCTGCTTTAGTAAGCTGCACCCTGCTTTGGTTCCAGGAATCCCCACCCTGCTTTAGTAACAGGAACCCATAAATACCCCTGCCTTAACTAAGTTCGGGGTCCAAGTCCCTACTCCGCTGTGCTGGGTATACTTGGGTCCAAGCTCAAGCTTGTCAAATAAATCCTCGTGTGATTGCATCGGTGCTTGGCTCCTTGGTGGTCTCTCGGATGCGAAAACTTGGGCACAACACATGCTAGAGTGACTTTCTGATTTCTTCACTCTTTGCACAAAGTCCATTCACTGTATTGAATCCAGAAACACTAACAGTTTTCTCATAGGGAAAGCTTCAGACTTATTTCTCCATTACCTTTGAGAACCCTTTCCCTGAGGTGGTAACAAAGCTCCTGCACAGCCCTTTCATCTTCCCATCCAAAATATAAAGTATCTTTTAGCTTTGAAGTTGAGCATCACTAGGGCTGGAAAGGCATCATTTTTATCCCATGTTCCTATGAGTCATGTATTTTCAAAGTCCAACTTGTAATCTTTGGTCACAATGTTGTAAAAGCTTTCTTTCAATATTATTTTTGTTGTTGCTTAAGTTAATAGGAGTAATTTTAGCTATAATTAAAAATAACATTTTAGCTCCCATTCTTCCAGGAGGCACGTTACAACTTATTTTTGTTTACTTCAATCCTACACTGTGAAATTACCAGCAAATATTTGGATTTTCATCAAAACATAATACATTATTTGTTAAGTATCAAATAAAGAAAAATGAAATACATCACTGTTATTCTTTGTTGTTTCTTTTCCCTAAGATTACATAAATGACTTAACTTCATAAACTACCATAGTTTACTTTGGAAAAGAAGGCCTGAAGACTTTGTCTTCTAAATTGAACCCAGATATTCAGGTTTCCTGAATACCAGTCCATGAAAGTGAACAGCCATAAGCAGATGTTACATAGCAGTATCCTGTGCAGAGGTCTGCTATGCTGATTGTTCAGTTATCCATACCATAACTCCCTTCCCGGCAGATGATAGATGAGACTCCAGCAATTTCCTATTGACACGGTTGATTGGAACAAAAACATCTCCATATGTGCATAGCATAATCTAAGTAGAGTTGGATTTGAGAAGACCTTATGAAGCCTGGAATTATCTCAGCATGTCTAGAGTCAGCTGTGATTTAAAAAAAAAAAATGTTGTGCCTTTGTGTTCTTAGGCTTCTGGATCAATGACTTGGGAGTATGCAGGAAGATGAGTTTTTTCATCTCTTCTGCAAGGTGAGAGATATTTCTATCACCAAAGAGCTTTTTTCTCTTAAAAAATACAGTCATACCAACTGAAACTTCTCTTCCAGCCTCATTTGGAGTAGTAGATCATCTTTTAAATTGCAGATACCTTGGAAGCACTTAAAGGGTTAATAATACTTTAGTGTAAACATCCTTCAGGTTACTTTTTACCCTACCATTGAATAAAAGCCATCCACTCCAAGGGCAGTTAAAGACCAGATTCTGCGGATCCTAAAAATTAATAATCCTTTGTATTGGTTGTGTTAGGGATTGCTGAACTTTCCAGAACTTCTGCAAGAATGAAAAAAAAATAGTGGTTAAGGAAAAATAGTCAACAAGATGTTTGGGTATGGTTTAATCCTTAATAAATTATAGAGAAGCACAGTCTCAGACCCAGGATTTGGGGTGTATTACCTATTATCTGTTTTGTCACAAACCTACCATGTGATCATGCATAATCCGTCTTGTGTTTCTTAGTTTCTGTTTTATCACACAAAAATGAAAGTGTTAAAAAAAAAGGGCAGGAACAGACCCATATATACAGAGAACAAATTTCTGATTGTCAAAGGGAAGAGAAAATGATGGGGAGTGGGAGGTCCAGTCTTCCACATATAGAATGAATAAGTCATGGGATGAAAGGTCTGGCAGAAGGAATATAGTCAACAGTATTGTAATATATTATATGGTGACAGGTCATGACTCCACTCGTGGTGAGCAGAGAACAATGGAGAGTTGTAAAATCACTGTTTGTACACCTGAAACTAATGTAACATTGTGTGTTAGATACAGTTGATTTAAAAAAAATAATCCTGTCATTTCTGAGAAAATTATTGTGAAAAGTAGAAAATTACTGTGAAATTTAAATTCTGTTAAATTAAAGAAAGAAAATTCTGTGAAAATTAAAACAATTTTCACAAGAGAAAATAGACATTTAAAAATAAAATGAGGGTGTTATGCTAGTTATTGGTAGGCTTGTATATGCACATTCATTATTTTATTGAGATAGAAATGACTGACATATAACATTTGACTAGTTTCATATGTACAACATACTGTGAAGTGATCATCACAATAAAACAAGTTAACATACATTACCACATATAGTTACACATTTTTTCTTGTGATGAGAACTCTTAAAGTCTATCCTCTTAGCAACTTTCAAATGTGCAATACATTGTTAACTATAGTTACAATAATTATTAACTATAGTCACTGTGTTCTCCACAACAAGATATTACCTCAATTTTAATAGAATGGCTGTAATTTTTTTAAAGACCACAAATAACAAGTATTGGCAAGGATATGGAGAAATGTTAGGCTAATTTGAGATTCCTTCTAGTCCAGATTAAAAGTGAAAGCAATCAATCATCCCAATCATAAAACCATGAGCACTTAAAGTTAGAACAGACTTCAGCCATGACTTCTCCTCCTGTCCAGTTCAGGAATTCTTCTTTAGCATCATTGGTTCAGTAATCTATAGCTGAAGACTAACTCTGAGAAGAAGCTCTTCATCTTATAAAGCAGATTCTTCTAAGATACAGGTGGAAGAACTCTGTGGTTGACTGTTGGAGCTCTAGGGTTCTTGCATTCTGAATTTGAATCCCAGCTCACTAGGTGAGTGACCTTGGGAAGTTTAACCTCCCGAAGCCTCAATGTCATCACTTGTTTAAAAGATAATGTTATTGCTATGATTGGTGTGACTATTATTGACAAAGACTCTCTTTGACCAGACTTGAGTTAAGCTCCTTTGAACCGTCTTCTCAACTAGGTCTCTGTGCCCATCTCTGATAAGCTCCAATTTAGCAAGAATTCTGCTAAGTTAATTTATCAAGAATCCCCACCCTTGATGGATGTCTACTTGACAGAGAACACTTGGTAGCTGATCAGATTCCACATACCCACCATTTATATCTAATCCCTCTCTCTGTCCTCTATAAGAATCCTATTACACAAGTTTAGTAAGAATCCCCTGTTCTTTTTGTGCCTTCTTGGTAATTTTCCATCCACTGACCGCCTCACTCTGCTTCTTGTCTATAAATATCCCCAACAGTCTTTGTTGTATTTGGAGTTGAACCTAACCTCTCTCCCCTGCTCAATATCCCCTTTGTAATAGTCTTGAAAAAGTCTTTCTTACCATTTTTGACAAATGTCAGTATAATTTTTCTTTAACATTTATTATTAGAAAGTTTTCTTTCATGTTGAGCTGAGAACCTATTATCGCCTCCTCCACACTCATCCTAGCACTCTCCTTTTGGAAACATAAATAACATTTGTATTCCTTATTTCAAGTGAAATCTTTCAGATACATGAATCAAAAGACCACATATATCAAATCTTCATTATTTCAGGTGAAATATGTCCATTCTCTTAAGAGTTCTAATGATTACCATTTTGTCCCTTTTTATGAACATGTTTGAATATGACATTACAGCAGTCATAATACTTCAAAGGTGTGCATACAATCTGAGGACACATGACACCATTATCTTTCTTGGTCTAAGCCCTACATTTCTATGAAGTTGATATGAGATGTAGTTTACAGATGCACTAAATGTTGGCAGCTATATCAAACCTTGGCACACAAATACTGATATGAATCTTGATTTTCTATAACCTTGAATTTTAGCAGTTGATTTAAAAAAAGAAAAGTACAGGATTTAAAATTAGGATGGAATTTTTCAGGATAGACTACCCAAAAAAGATATTTCTAGTTATCTAATGAAACAGTGATGGATGTGTGTCTTGAGTCTTGAAGGGATGATGGACACTGATGATGAATCATGAATACTTTCTAATGATAGGGTGGAATACAGAAAGGCATGGAGAAGGGAATGAAAGTAATATGTCAGCATAAAGCTGAATTATCATTACTCACTGCTTTTTTTTTCCCCCACACGCCATTTGCTAATTCCTATCTCCAATCCTTGCACATATTTCTTCAATACTGGCGGATTTGTCTTCAAAGCACCTTAGACCCGGATTATGCCAGGTTTGAAACTTTATTTTTTAGGCATGTATTACTATTTTTCTGAAACAGAATACCAATTTAATAGAGAAAGTTTTGAAAGTTTAGAAATTTGATCTCAATTATATATATAGTGATACATAGATATATATATTTATATCACTGAATTAAATACACAGACATATATTTATGTCACTGAGTATATTTATATGTCATATATATAATAAATTTATCCTTCTTCCCTATAGATTCCACTTCAAAGCAATAAACATTGCAATTTACTTGTCTGGGTCCATCCTTAAGCTACAGATTCTTTGAATATGTAAACTAAATTTATTCAAGGTTGTTAAGTCAATGAGCAAAGATAAAGTATTTTGAAAATGAGATAATAAAATCTTTTGAAGATGAGATCCATTAAGTATCAACTTTTACCAGGCAAAGTTTCAATATCCAGCCATATATGACATATTGTATAGAAACGATACATAAGGGTGAAAAGGGTAATTCTCTGCCCCAAAACACAATTACCAGATACGTGAGAAAATATTTTTTAACATAAATATTTCATTTTTTTAATTTTTAACTTATTTTCAGCATAACAGTATTCATTGTTTTTGCACCACACCCAGTGCTCCATGCAATCCGTGCCCTCTCCAATACCCACCACCTGGATCCCCCAACCTCCCACCCTCAGCCCCTTCAAAACCATCAGATTGTTTTTCAGAGTCCATAGTCTCTCATGGTTCATCTCCCCTTCCAATTTCCCTCAACTCCCTTCTCTCTAACTCCCCTTGTCCTCCATGCTATTTGTTATGCTCCACAAATAAGTGAAATCATATGATAATTGACTCTCTCTGCTTGACTGATTTCACTCAGCATAATCTCTTCCAGTCCCGTCCATGTTGCTACAAAAGTTGGGTATTC
>NW_019154221.1:218618-226211 GCF_002288905.1 Enhydra lutris kenyoni | reverse complement strand
TTCTTTTCACTACATCTGTATCTTTGAGTTAAATACCCAGTAGTGCAATTGCAGGGTCATAGGGAAGCTCTATTTTTAATTTCTTGAGGAATCTCCACACTGTTCTCCAAAGTGGCTGCACCAACTTGCATTCCCACCAACAGTGTAAGAGGGTTCCACTTTCTCCACATCCCCTCCAACACATGTTGTTTCCTGTCTTGCTAATTTTGGCCATTCTAACGGGTGTAAGATGGTATCTCAATGTGGTTTTAATTTGAATCTCCCTGATGGCTAGTGATGATGAACATTTTTTCATGTGTCTGATAGCTATTTGTATGTGTTCATTGGAGAAGTGCCTGTTCATATCTTCTGCCCATTTTTTTATATAATTGTTTTGTGTGTGTTGAGTTTGAGGAGTTCTTTATAGACCCTGGATATCAACCTTTTGTCTGTACTGTCATTTGCAAATACCTTCTCCCATTCCGTAGGTTGCCTCTTTGTTTTCTTGACTGTTTCCTTTGCTGTGCAGAAGCTTTTGATTTTGATGAAGTCCCAAAAGTTCATTTTCGCTTTTGTTTCCTTTGCCTTTGGAGACATATCTTGAAAGAAGTTGCCATGGCTGATATCGAAAAGGTTACTGTCTATATTCTCCTCAAGGATGCTGATGGATTCCTGTCTCACGTTGAGGTCTTTTATCCATTTTGAGGTTACCTTTGTGTACGGTGTAAGAGAATGGTCAAATTTCATTTTTCTAAATACAGCTCTCCAGTTTTCCCAGCAACATTTATTGAAGAGACTGTCTTTTTTCCACTGTATAGTCTTTCCTATTTTGTCGAAGTTCATTTGACCATAGAGTTGAGGATCCATATCTGGGCTCTCTACTCTGTTCCACTGGTCTATGTGTCTGTTTTTATGCCAGTACCATGATGTCTTGGTGATCACAGCTTTGTAGTAAAGCTTGAAATCAGGTAACGTGATGCCACAGTTTTATTTTTGTTTTTCAACATTTCCTTAGATATTCGGGGTCTCTTCTGGGTCCATACAAATTTCTGGATTATTTGCTCCAGCTCTTTGAAAAATACCGGTGGAATTGTTATTGGAGTGGCATTAAAAGTATAGATTGCTCTAGGCAGTATAGACATTTTAACAATGTTTATTCTTTTGATCCAAGAGCATGGAATGGTCTTCCATCTTTTTGTGTCTTCTTCAATTTCTTTCATGAGTGTTCTGTAGTTCCTCAAGTAGAGTTCCTTTACCTCTTTGGTTAGGTTTATTCCCAGGTATCCTATGGTTCTTGGTGCTAAAATAAATGAAATCGATTCTCTAATTTCCCTTTCTGTATTTTCATTGTTAGTGTATATGAAAGCCACTGATTTCTGTACATTGACTTTGTATCCTGCCACGTTACTGAATTGCTGTATGAGTTCTAGTAGTTTGGGGGTGGAGTCTTTTGGGTTTTCCATATAAAGAATCATGTCATCTGTGAAGAAAGAGAATTTGACTTCTTCATTGCCAATTTGGATACCTTTTATTTCTGTTTGTTGTCTGATTGCTGTTGCTAGGACTTCTAATACTATGTTGAACAAGAGTGGTGAGAGTGGGCATCCTTGTCGTGTTCCTGATCTCAACGGGAAGGCTGCAAGCTTTTTCCAATTGAGGATGATATTTGCTGTGGGTTTTTCATACATAGATTTTATGAAGTTCAGGAATGTTCCCTCTATCCCTATACTTTGAAGCATTTTAATCTGGAATGGATGCTGGATATTGTCAAATGCTTTTTCTGCATCAATTGAGAGGACCATGTGGTTCTTCTCTCTTCTCATATTAATTTGTTCTATCACATTGATTGATTTGCGAATGTTGAACCATCCTTGTAGCCCAGGGATGAATCCCACCTGGTCATGGTGGATAATCTTTTCAATGTGCTGTTGGATCCTGTTTGTTAGGATCTTGTTGAGAATTTTAGCATCCAAATTCAACAGTGATATTGGTCTGAAATTCTCCTTTTTAGTAGGGTCTTTGCCTGGTTTGTGGATCAAGGTAATGCTGGCTTCATAGAAAGAGTCTGGAAATTTTCCTTCTGCTTCAATTTTTTGAAACAGCTTCAGGAGAATAGGTGTTATTTCTTTTTGAAAGTTTGGTAGAATTCCCCAGGGAATCCATCAGGTTCTGGGCTCTTGTTTTTTGGGAGGTTTTTGATCACTGCTTCAATCTCATCACTAGATATCGGTCTATTCAGGTTGTCAATTTCTTCCTGGTTCAATGTTGGGAGCTTATAGTTTTCCAGGAATGCATCCATTTCATCTAGGTTGCCTCTTGTTTTTTGGGAGGTTTTTGATCACTGCTTCAATCTCGTTACTAGATATCGGTCTATTCAGGTTGTCAATTTCTTCCTGGATCAATGTTGGGAGTTTATAGTTTTCCAGGAATTCATCCATTTCATCTAGGTTGCTTAGCTTATTGGCATATAACTGTTGATAATAACTTCTGATGATTGTTTCTACTTCCTTGGTGTTAGTTGTGATCTCTCCCTTTTCATTCATAATTTTATTAATTTGGGCTTTCCTTCTTTTCTTTTGGATTAGTGTGGCCAATGGTTTATCAATCTTATTGATTCTTTCAAAAAACCAGCTTCTAGTTTCATTGATATGTTCTACTGTATCTCTGGTTTCTATCTCATTGATCTCAGCTCTAATCTTGATTATTTCCCTTCTCATGTTTGTGGTTGGTTTGATTTATTGTTGATCCTCCAGTTCTTTTTTTTTTTATTTTTTTAAATATTTTATTTATTTATTTGACAGACAGAGCTCACAAGTAGGCAGAGAGGCAGGCAGAGAGAGAGAGGAGGAAGCAGGCTCCCTGCCAAGCAGAGAGCCCGATATGGGGCTCGATCCCAGGTCCCCGGGATCAGGACCTGAGCCGAAGGCAGAGGCTTTAACCCACTGAGCCACCCAGGCGCCCCTGATCCTCCAGTTCTTTAAGGTGTAGAGACAGCTGGTGTGTTCTGGATTTTTCAATTTTTTTGAGGGAGGCTTGGATGGCTATGTATTTCCCCCTTAGGACTGCCTTTGCTGTATCCCATAGGTTTTGGACCGAAGTGTCTTCATTCTCATTTGTTTCCATGAATTGTTTCAGTTCTTCTTTGATCCCCTGGTTGATCCAAGCATTCTTAAGTAAGGTAGTCTTTATCTTCCAGGTATTTGAGTTCCTTCTGAACTTTTCCTTGTGATTGAGCTCCACTTTCAAAGCATTGTGATCTGTGAATGTGCAGGGAATAATCTTAGTCTTTTGGTATCAGTTGCATCCTGATTTGTGACCCAGTATGTGTTCTTTTCTTGAGAAGGTTCCATGTGCACTTGAGAAGAATGAGTATTCTGATGTTTTAGGTTGGAATGTTCTGTATATATATCTATGAGGTCCTTCTGGTCCAATGTGTCATTCAATGGTCTTATTTCTTTATTGATTTTCTGCTTCGATGATCTGTCTATTTCTGAGTGAGGCATGTTAAGATCTCCTACTATTAATATATTCATATCTATATGACTTTTTATCTTGATTAACAGTTTTATTATGTAATTGGCTGCTCCCATATTGGGGGCATAGATATTTATAATTGTTAGATCATCTTCGTTCATAGTCCCCTTAAGAATGATGTAGTGTCCTTCCGTATCTCTGACTACAGTCTTTAGTTTAAAATCTAATTTATCTGATATGAGAATTGCTACCCCGGCCTTCTTTTGTGGCCCATTGGCATGAAAGATGCTTCTCCATTACTTCTCTTAGAATCTGGGTGTATCTTTAGGTTCAAAATGGGTCTCTTGTAGACAACATATGGATGGGTCCTGTCGTTTTATCCAATCTGCAACCCTGTGTCATTTTATGGATGCATTTAGGCCATTCACATTGAGAGTGATTATTGACAGATACGTTTTTATTGACATCATGATATCTTTGAAGTCTTTCTTTCTGTAGATTGTGTCTATATTTCTGTTCAATGCTATTCTTAGGATTTTTCCTCTTTTATAGAACCCCTCCTAATATTTCCTGTAGTGTAGGCTTGGTGGTTGCATAGTCTTTTAAGCCTTGCCGGTCTTGGAAACTCCTTATTTCTCCATCCATTTTGAATGTCAGTCTTGCTGGATAAAGTATTCTTGGCTCCATGTTCTTCTCATTTAGTGCCCTGAATATATCTTGCCAGCCCTTTCTGGCTTGCCCAGTCTCTGTGGACAGGTCTGACATTATTCTGATGGGCTTTTCTCTGTAAGTAAGGAGCCTCTTCATCTTAGCGTCTTTCAAGAGATTATATCTAAAATTATGATTCCTCAATTTTACTATCAGGTGCCTTGATGTTTTTCTGGAATCTATAATCTTGGGTGGAGACCGTTTGGCCTCTAGTACATGAACACAAGTTCCATTCACGAGTTTGGGAAAATTTTCATGAAGAACTTGTTCCACTATATCTTCTAGACTTCTTTTTTTCTCCTCCCCTTCAGGGATTCCAATAATTCTGACATTGGAACATTTCATGGCATCATTTATTTCCCTGATTCTGTTTTCGTGGCTTCTAAGCTGTTTTTTCAGGCTTCCTCCTGATCCTTTCTCTCTATCTGTTTGTCCTCCAGATCACTAATTTTCATTTCTGTCTTCTGTCTCAGTTACCCTAAATTCTTTGAGAGAATTTAGATTAGATTGGAACTCATTGAGGGCATTGTGAACCTCAGCCCTGGTAGCTTTCAGCTCTGCCCTAACATTGTGACCATCATCTCTGGTCGCTTTCATTTTGGCCCTAATCAATTCCGTTTGGTCATCCATGGCTTTCTCCAACCTATCTATTGCCTGGATAATTGTTAGCCTGAATTCTCTTTCTGACATATGGTCTATGTTGATAGCCATTAGCTCTGTTGCAGAAGGCCCATCCTCTGTATTTTTCTTCTGTTGGGCATTCTTCCTCCTAGTCATTTTGGTGAGAGATGGCTGAATGGATGTAGCTGGATGTATCGACTGTGGTGCAGTCAAGGTGCAACCTGGAATGCTTCTGAGCAATCAGGATTCCCCACCCAAACAAGAGAAAAAAGAAAAGAAAAAGAAAAAAAGAGAGAGAGAGAGAGAGAGAGGAAAGAAAGGGAAGATAAAAGAGAAGGTTCAGCCCAAATGGGCCCCAAGGTAAGATTTATGAAGTATACAAACAAAAACAGACTAACATAAAGACTGATAAAAGTATATGACAAGAGAAAAAAAATTATATCTATCTATCTATCTATCTATCTATCTATCTATATATATATGTATATACACAAATAAAGGAAGAACCTCGTCAAAAAGAACCCCAAGTGTAAGATTTATATACTATCAGGACAAACCCTAAAACACAGAAATACTGGTGGAAGAAAAAGATGGGAGATTGGTTATAAATTCTCAGTGTGGGCGAGGAAGCTTGTTTTGATTCTTCCTGGATGTATCTTGATATGTTTGTTAAAGGACTCAACTTTCCTAAAATAAAGGGAGATTAAAAATTTGTTTACCTATAGGGGTAGCATTGATTGGGGAAAGGTGATTACCTTGAAGTTTAACTCTATATGAATATTAGAAAATAAAAATAAGAAAAGGAGTAAACTAGACTAAACTAAAATTTTAAAAAGAAATATAAAAATAGAAATGCAAAAGAAAAACACAGGTTTATGTATCAAAAAGTTCAGGTTAGAAGGTTATTATGGAATTTGATGTACTGGACATCTCACTGTGATGGTAAATAGGTTAAAAAATTATCCATATAAAAAAAAATGAGCCAGAATAGTGGGAATGAATTAAAAATAAAAGTTGTCGTATGAAGTAGTGGTGGTTGTTCTCTTGTCTTCTTCTTCTTCTTCTTCTTCTTCTTTTTTTTTTTTTTTTTTTGTTTTTCTTTCCTGGTTGGTTTTCTGGGGGAGGGGCCTGCCATGTGGATTTTCAGTCAATGATATTCTCTGAGTTAAGTCCTCCCGCCCCCCTCAAGGGGGTGGGTTCTGAGGAAATTGTTTTTTTCAGGCTTTTGTTCTCTGCAGATTTTTATGTTTGTTCACTTTTTTTTTTCTCTCTCTCGCCTTGACCACTTTTGATGGTTTTTGTAGGTTTAGAGGAAAGCAAACTGCACCCTGACCTCCCTCTCAGAGAGAAGCCTCAGTCTGGCTGCAGAGCCCAAATAAATTCCCGCTTGGCCGCTGGCAGAGCATGTTCCCAGTCGCAGTCCCTGGGGATGCAGGATTTTTTGCTTGTACCCCAAACCACGGCAGAGGCGGCTGTCTGGGCAGCTCCAGACGGCCAGAGAGGTTACAAGCAGTAATCGCACACTGAGATTTTCCCTCTGGCCAGGGCTGGGAGTGCCTGGTCTTTCCGGGTCTGGGAGCACCGGGCTGGCGCCTGTGCGTACCTCTCTCAGGGGAGGGCGCGGGGCACGACTCAGACTCTGATAGCACAGCATGGCACTTGCATGGGGACTGCAAAAAGGCTGTGCTTCTGCCAGCTGGCAATGCTCCCAGCCCCTCACGGGAGACAGACCCCACGCGTTCTCAGGCGTGCTGGTGGCTCAGGGACCAAGACCTGGTTTCACCCCCACACTCTTCCTGGCTCTGTGCCAGGTGTGTCTGTCCTAGGTCCGGGGACTTAAGCGCCTGTTCCTAGCCACCCCAATTCCCACAATTCCCCCCCCCACCGTGATCCTTTGCTCTTTCTGAGTGCTTTCTACCAGACTCCAAGTTAATGCTGGTCCCCAGACGCAAGGCACTCTTGTTTTGGGATATTACTTCCCAATGTGTCGCCTCTGGTGGCTCCCTCCCCCTTTTGGTTATCTTCTGATATCAGTCAGACGTTCCCACTCCGCATTACCTGCCCTCTGGCATCTTCTGCTCCTGTAGAGATCCAGATGTGTATAATACTGATCTCAGGCTGATTTCATGGGTGATTGGAGTTCTTTGGAAGGTAATCAGCTCACTTTAGGGTACAGGTTGAAAGGGTGCCTCCTCCTACTTCCCCGCCATCTTGTCTCCTCGAGAAAATATTTTTGACTGAAAGAAACTAGACACTAACAAAGCATTCTTTTTTTTTTAATTTTTTTTAATTTTATTTTTTATAAACATATAATATCTTTTTATCCCCAGGGGTACAGGTCTGTGAATCGCCAGGTTTACACACTTCACAGCACTCACCATAGCACATACCCTCCCCAATGTCCATAATCCCACCCCCCCAACCCCCCTCCCCCCATTAACCCTCAGTTTGTTTTGTGAGATTAAGAGTCACTTATGGTTTGTCTCCCTCCCAATCCCATCTCGTTTCATTTACTCTTCTCCTACCCCCTTAACCCCCCATGTTGCATCTCCTCTCCCTCATATCAGGGAGATCATATGATAGTTGTCTTTCTCCAATTGACTTATTTCGCTAAGCATGATACCCTCTAGTTCCATCCACGTCGTCGCAAATGGCAAGATTTCATTTCTTTTGATGGCTGCATAGTATTCCATTGTGTATATATACCACATCTTCTTTATCCATTCGTCTGTTGATGGACATCTAGGTTCTTTCCATAGTTTGGCTATTGTAGACATTGCTGCTATAAACATTCGGGTGCACGTGCCCCTT
>NW_019154221.1:200758-218518 GCF_002288905.1 Enhydra lutris kenyoni | reverse complement strand
GTTTCATTTACTCTTCTCCTACCCCCTTAACCCCCCATGTTGCATCTCCTCTCCCTCATATCAGGGAGATCATATGATAGTTGTCTTTCTCCGATTGACTTATTTCGCTAAGCATGATACCCTCTAGTTCCATCCACGTCGTCGCAAATGTCAAGATTTCATTTCTTTTGATGGCTGCATAGTATTCCATTGTGTATATATACAACATCTTCTTTATCCATTCGTCTGTTGATGGACATCTAGGTTCTTTCCATAGTTTGGCTATTGTAGACATGGCTGCTATAAACATTCGGGTGCACGTGCCCCTTCGGATCACTACGTTTGTATCTTTAGGGTAAATACCCAGCAGTGCAATTGCTGGGTCATAGGGTAGTTCTATTTTCAACATTTTGAGGAACCTCCATGCTGTTTTCCAGAGTGGTTGCACCAGCTTGCATTCCCACCAACAGTGTAGGAGGGTTCCCCTTTCTCCGCATCCTCGCCAGCATCTGTCATTTCCTGACTTGTTAATTTTAGCCATTCTGACTGGTGTGAGGTGGTATCTCATTGTGGTTTTGATTTGTATTTCCCTGATGCCGAGTGATGTGGAGCAATTTTTCATGTGTCTGTTCGCCATCTGGATGTCTTCTTTGCAGAAATGTCTGTTCATGTCCTCTGCCCATTTCTTGATTGGATTATTTGTCCTTTGGGTGTTGAGTTTGCTAAGTTCTTTATAGATTTTGGACACTAGCCCTTTATCCAATATGTCATTTGCAAATATCTTCTCCCATTCTGTCAGTTGTCTTTTGGTTTTGTTAACTGTTTCCTTTGCTGTGCAAAAGCTTTTGATCTTGATGAAATCCCAATAGTTCATTTTTGCCCTTGCTTCCCTTCCCTTTGGCGATGTTCCTAGGAAGATGTTGCTGCGGCTGAGGTCAAAGAGGTTGCTGCCTGTGTTCTCCTCAAGGATTTTGATGGATTCCTTTTTCACATTGAGATCCTTCATCCATTTTGAGTCTATTTTCGTGTGTGGTGTAAGGAAATGATCCAATTTCATTTTTCTGCATGTGGCTGTCCAATTTTCCCAACACCATTTGTTGAAGAGGCTGTCTTTTTTCCATTGGATATTCTTTCCTGCTTTGTCGAACATTAGTTGACCATAGAGTTGAGGGTCTATTTCTGGGCTCTCTATTCTGTTCCATTGATCTATGTGTCTGTTTTTGTGCCAGTACCATGCTGTCTTGATGATGACAGCTTTGTAATAGAGCTTGAAGTCCGGAATTGTTATGCCACCAACTTTGGCTTTCTTTTTCAATATTGCTTTGGCTATTCGAGGTCTTTTCTGGTTCCATATAAATTTTAGGATTATTTGTTCCATTTCTTTGAAAAAAATGGATGATACTTTGATAGGAATTGCATTAAATGTGTAGATTGCTTTAGGTAGCATAGACATTTTCACAATATTTATTCTTCCAATCCAGGAGCAAGGAACATTTTTCCATTTCTTTGTGTTTTCCTCAATTTCTTTCATGAGTACTTTATAGTTTTCTGTGTATAGATTCTTAGACTCTTTGGTTAGATTTATTCCTAGGTATCTTATAGTTTTGGGTGCAATTGTAAATGGGATGGACTCCTTAATTTCTCTTTCTTCTGTCTTGTTGTTGGTGTAGAGAAATGCAACTGATTTCTGGGCATTGATTTTATATCCTGACACTTTACTGAATTCCTGTACAAGTTCTATCAGTTTTGGAGTGGAGTCTTTTGGGTTTTCCACATATAGTATCATATCATCTGCGAAGAGTGATAGTTTGACTTCTTTTTTGCCAATCTGGATGCCTTTAATTTCCTTTTGTTGTCTGATTGCTGAGGCTAGGAATTCTAGTACTATGTTGAATAGCAGTGGTGATAACGGACATCCCTGCCGTGTTCCTGACCTTAGCAGAAAAGCTTTCAGTTTTTCTCCATTGAGAATGATATTTGCGGTGGGTTTTTCATAGATGGCTTTGATAATATTGAGGTATGTGCCCTCTATCCCTACACTTTGAAGAGTTTTGATCAGGAAGGGATGCTGTACTTTGTCAAATGCTTTTTCAGCATCTATGGAGAGTATCATATGGTTCTTGTTCTTTCTTTTATTAATGTGTTGTATCACATTGATTGATTTGCGGATGTTGAACCAACCTTGCAGCCCTGGAATAAATCCCACTTGGTCGTGGTGAATAATCCTTTTAATGTACTGTTGAATCCTATTGGCTAGTATTTTGGTGAGAATTTTCGCATCTGTGTTCATCAAGGATATTGGTCTGTAGTTCTCTTTTTTGATGGGATCCATGTCTGGTTTTGCGATCAAGGTGATGCTGGCCTCATAAAATCAGTTTGGAAGTTTTCCTTCCATTTCTATTTTTTGGAACAGTTTCAGGAGAATAGGAATTAGTTCTTCTTTAAATGTTTGGTAGAATTCCCCCGGGAAGCCGTTTGGCCCTGGGCTTTTGTTTGTTTGGAGATTTTTGATGACTGTTTCAATCTCCTTACTGGTTATGGGTCTGTTCAGGCTTTCTATTTCTTCCTGGTTCAGTTGTGGTAGTTTATATGTCTCTAGGAATGCATCCATTTCTTCCAGATTGTCAAGTTTGTTGGCATAGAGTTGCTCATAGTATGTTCTTATAATTGTCTGTATTTCTTTGGTGTTAGTTGTGATCTCTCCTCTTTCATTCATGATTTTATTTATTTGGGTCCTTTCTCTTTTCTTTTTGATAAGTCTGGCCAGGGGTTTATCGATCTTATTAATTCTTTCAAAGAACCAGCTCCTAGTTTCATTGATTTGTTCTATTGTTTTTTGGTTTCTATTTCATTGATTTCTGCTCTGATCTTTATGATTTCTCTTCTCCTGCTGGGTTTAGGGTTTCTTTCTTGTCCTTTCTCTAGCTCTTTTAGGTGTAGGGTTAGGTTGTGTACCTGAGACCTTTCTTGTTTCTTGAGAAAGGCTTCTACCTCTATATATTTTCCTCTCAGGACTGTCTTTGTTGTGTCCCACAGATTTTGAACTGTTGTGTTTTCATTATCATTTGTTTCCATGAATTTTTTCAACTCTTCTTTAATTTCCTGGTTGACCCATTCATTCTTTAGAAGGATGCTGTTTAGTCTCCATGTATTTGGGTTCTTTCCAAATTTCCTCTTGTGATTGAGTTCTAGCTTCAGAGCATTGTGGTCTGAAAGTATGCAGGGAATGATTCCAATCTTTTGATAACGGTTGAGACCTGATTTAGGACCGAGAATATGATCTATTCTGGAGAATGTTCCATGTGCACTAGAGAAGAATGTGTATTCTGTTGCTTTGGGATGAAATGTTCTGAATATATCTGTGATGTCCATCTGGTCCAGTGTGTCATTTAAGGCCTTGATTTCCTTGTTGATCTTTTGCTTGGATGATCTGTCCATTTCAGTGAGGGGAGTGTTAAAGTCCCCTACTATTATTGTATTATTGTCGATGTGTTTCTTTGATTTTGTTATTAATTGGTTTATATAGTTGGCTGCTCCCATGTTAGGGGCATAGATATTTAAAATTGTTAGATCTTCTTGTTGGACAGTTCCTTTGAGTATGATATAGTGTCCTTCCTCATCTCTTATTATAGTCTTTGGCTTAAAATCTAATTGATCTGTTATAAGGATTGCCACTCCTGCTTTTTTCTGATGTCCATTAGCATGGTAAATTCTTTTCCACCCCCTCACTTTAAATCTGGAGGTGTCTTCAGGTTTAAGATGAGTTTCTTGTAGGCAACATATAGATGGGTTTTGTTTTTTTATCCATTCTGATACCCTGTGTCTTTTGATTGGGGCATTTAGCCCATTAACATTCAGGGTAAGTATTGAGAGATATGAATTTAGTGCCATTGTGTTGCCTGTAAGGTGACTGTTATTGTATATTGTCTCTGTTCCTTTCTGATCTACTACTTTTAGGGTCTCTCTTTGCTTAGAGGACCCCTTTCAATATTTCCTGTAGAGCTGGTTTGGTATTTGCAAATTCTTTCAGTTTTTGTTTGTCCTGGAAGCTTTTAATCTCTTCTTCTATTTTCAATGATAGCCTAGCTGGATATAGTATTCTTGGCTGCATGTTTTTCTCGTTTAATACTCTGAATATATCATGCCAGCTCTTTCTGGCCTGCCAGGTCTCTGTGGATAAGTCTGCTGCCAATCTAATATTTTTACCATTGTATGTTACAGACTTCTTTTCCCGGGCTGCTTTCAGGATCTTCTCTTTGTCACTAAGACTTGTAAATTTTACTATTAGGTGACGGGGTGTGGACCTATTCTTATTGATTTTGAGGGGGGTTCTCTGAATCTCCTGGATTTTGATGCTTGTTCCCTTTGCCATATTGGGGAAATTCTCTCCAATAATTCCCTCCAATATACCTTCTGCTCCCCTCTCTGTTTCCTCTTCTTCTGGAATCCCAATTATTCTAATGTTGTTTCGTCTTATGGTGTCACTTATCTCTCGAATTCTCCCCTCGTGGTCCAGTAGCAGTTTGTCCCTCTTTTGCTCAGCTTCTTTATTCTCTGTCATTTGGTCTTCTATATCGCTAATTCTTTCTTCTGCCTCATTTATCCTAGCAGTGAGAGCCTCCATTTTTGATTGCACCTCATCAATAGCTTTTTTGATTTCAACTTGGTTAGATTTTAGTTCTTTTATTTCTCCAGAAAGGGCTTTTATATCTCCCGAGAGGGTTTCTCTAATATCTTCCATGCCTTTTTCAAGCCCGGCTAGAACCTTGAGAATCGTCATTCTGAACTCTAGATCTGACATATTACCAATGTCTGTATTGATTAGGTCCCTAGCCTTTGGTACTGCCTCTTGTTCTTTTTTTTGTGATGAATTTTTCCGCCTTGTCATTTTGTCCAGATAAGAGTAGATGAAGGAGCAAGTAAAATACTAAAAGTGCGGCAACAACCCCAGGAAAATATGCTTTAGCCAAATCAGAAGAGATCCCAAATCGTGAGGGGGAGAAAGGGGATAAAAAGAGGTTCAGAAAGAGGAAAAAAAAAAAAAAAGAAAAGAAAAAAAAAAAAAAAAAAAAAAATAAAAAAAGAAAAACATAAAAGAAAAAAATATAAAAAGGAAAAAAATATATATATATATATATATATTAGGTAAACTAGTTAAAAAACGTTAAAAAAGAAAAGGGTAAAAGTTAAAAAAATTTAGCAGAAGAAGAAAAATAAATTGAAAAAGGAAAATAATTAAATTAACTGCAAGGCTAAAGAATCATGGGGAGAAAGCCATGAGTTCCATGCTTTGCTTTCTCCTCCTTTGGAATTACGCTGCTCTCCTTGGTATTGAAACTGTACTCCTTGGTAGGTGAACTTGGTCCTGGCTGGGCTTCTTGTTGATCTTCTCGGGGAGGGGCCTGTTGTAGTGATTCTCCAGTGTCTTTGCCCCGGGCGGAGTTGGACCGCCCTTACCAGGGGCCGGGCTGAGTAATCCGCTCGGGTTTGCTTTCGGGAGCTTTTGTTCCCTGAGCGCTTTCCGTAGAGTTCCGAAGGGCGGGAATGAAGATGGCGGCCTCCCAGTCTCCGGCCCGGAGGAGCCGAGAGCCCGGGGCCCCACTCCTCAGTGCGCCCTCAGAGAACAGCGCTGATTTACTCCCATCACCCTGCCTCCGGCCGCGCTCTGAGCTGACCGAGCCTGTGACCGGTTCAAGGTAACCCCGAGCTTAGAGCTTACTCCTCGGCTCTGTCTCTGTAGCCAGCTTCCCTGTTCTAATACCTGTAAGCTCTGCGAAACTCAGACACCCCTGATCCTTCTGTGACCCTGCGGGACCTGAGGCCACGCTGACCCTGCGTTGGCTTCACCCCGGTTAAGCCTCTGGAGCGATGTCCCTCAGCGGAACAGACTTTTAAAAGTCCTGATTTTGTGCTCCGTTGCTCCGCCGCTTGCTGGGAGCTGGCCCCTCCCCCCGCGGTCTATCTTCCCGTCGCTTTGGATTCACTTCTCCGCCCGTCCTACCTTTCAGAAAGTGGTTGATTTTCTGTTTCTAGAGTTGCTGTTCTTCTTCTCTTCGATCTCCCGTTGGATTTGTAGGTGTTAGCTATCTAGCTGATCTCCCGCTACCTGAAGTAGTCTCAGCCTGCTACTTCTCCGCCATCTTGACTCCTCCCTCTCCTAACAAAGCATTCTTGATGCCATTTAGACTTTTAAAAAGCACTCTGGGAAATAAGCTGAGGCTGCACACTGATAGAGGATTTTTGCCAAAAGAGACAGTCTCCTTAGCCTTTGGGCATCTCAGCAGCATGCAGCAGCACCAAAAATGAAAACTGGATTTAACTATAGCAACAAACATTGTCACGTAAGGTAGAGAGATCAAAAGTAACCAGGAGAACAAGTGTTAGAGATGATAAAGCTCAGTATCTTGCCAACATTTTCTGTTGTGTTATTTTTAAAAAGTGGGTAATATTGTGCTCTATTTCTAATTTCTTTTTTAATTTTTGATTTTTATTAACATATAATGTATTATTAGCCCCAGGGGTGCAGATCTGTGAATCGCCAGGTTTACACTGCACAGCAATCACCATTGCACACATATTCCCCAATGTCTATAACCCAACCACCCTCTCCATACCCCGCTATCCCCAGTCCCCCTCAGTTTGTTTTGTGAGATTGAGTCTCTTATGGTTTGTCTCCCCCCAAATCCCATCTTGTTTCATTTTTTCCTTCCCTACCCCCCATACCCCTCACTTTGCTTCTCAACTTCCCCATATCAGGGAGATCATATGATAATTATCTTTCTCTGATTGACTTATTTCACTCAGAATAATACCCTCTAGTTCCATCCACATCATTGCAAATGGCAAGATTTCATTTCTTTTGATGACTGCATAGTATTCCATTGTATATATATACCACATCTTCTTTATCCATTCATCTGTTGATGGACATCTAGCATCTCTCCATAGTATGGCTATTGTGGACATTGCTGCTATAAACATTCAGGTGCACGTGTCCCTTAGGATCACTACATTTGTATCTTTAGAGTAAATACCCAGTAGTGTGATTGCTGGGTCGTAGGGTAGTTCTATTTTCAATATTTTGAGGAACCTCCATGCTGTTTTCCAGAGTGGTTGCACCAGCTTGCATTCCCACAAAACAGTGTGGAATGGTTCCCCTTTCTCCACATCCTCGCCAGCACCTGTCGTTTCCTGACTTGTTAACTTTAGCCATTCTGACAGGTGTGAGGTGGTATCTCATTGTGGTTTTGATTTGTATTTCCCTGATGCCAAGTGATGTGGAGTACTTTTTCATGTGTCTGTTGGCCATCTGGATGTCTTCTTTGCAAAAATGTCTGTTCATGTCATCTGCCCATTTCTCGATTGGATTATTTGTTCTTTGGGTGTTGAGTTTGATATATTTTTTATAGGTTTTAGATACTAGCCTTTCATCTGATATGTCATTTGCAAATATCTTCTCCCATTCTGTCAGTTGTCTTTTGGTTTTGTTGACTGTTTCCTTTGTCATGCAAAAGCTTTTGATCTTGATGAAGTCCCAATAGTTGACATTTGCCCTTGTTTCCCTTGCTTTTGGTGATGTTTCTAGGAAGAAGTTGCTGCACCTGAGGTCGAAGAGGTTGCTGCCTGTGTTCTCAAGGATTTTGATGGATTCTTTTCTTAAACTATTTCTAATTTCTTCAGCCACTTACTGAGTGATAGCAACATTATAACTACAGAAACCGTATGTCATTTTGACCTTATAAGTATTTCCTAACTGCAGTAATACTTGTTTTATTTTTTTCTTGTTTAGTTATGCTGCTTTGGGAAGAAATCCTTAAAGAGGTACTTACTGGATTAACTCAACTATGCTGTCAGGCCAACAAGTCACTATCTTGTCTATTTTTTTTTTAATTTTGAGAAATATTTCTTAAAATTTCTATTTGAGAAAGACTGGAGACAATATTATGTCAGCCTCCTCTTGTCACCTGTTAATATGTTTGAAAGAACACTCTGGGATATAATTTTATTATCTAAGCATATCTGAGAAATTATTTTTAAAAGTGATTGGTAATGTCATAAGTAAACAGGGTCCCTAAAGGATAATTAAGTTCCACAAATGCAAAATGTCATTTCCGTGCAGTGCACTATACTGGGTGCTAGCTCTGTAGGTAGATACAAATGAAAAAGTCCTAGCCCTTATGTAGTTCATAAATCAATGGTAAATAATAGTCCCTTATAATTTTCATGGTTTATATCTTCCAAAGATCTTTTTTAGCTGAAAATGAAGTGAACAGCTTAAAGTTTATTTATGCATTATTCGTAACTAGGTGGTCCCTTAGACATTGTTCAGAAAGAGTGTTAACCATTGTTAAATTCATACATCTCTGCTCCTCCTCTTCCTTCAAGGCTAAGAACTGTGGATGTTCAAAGCATCTCAAAGACAAATCAAAAAACCTCTGTGAAGTATGTCTGCCTCCTTATTCCCCAAGTGCACCTGGCAAGTTGAGTCAGACCAACTAAAACTTTCTCTGAAATTTATGAAAATCAGACCAGGAGTTTCACATGAGGCTATATCCTATATGTAGTGCCCCAAATTTCTCCCTCCTTCTCCTCCTCCTCCTCTTCTCTTTTCTCCTTCTTCTTCTCCTTCTCCTTCTCCTTCTTCTTTTTCTTCTTTTCTTCTTCTTCTTCTTCTTCTTCTTCTTCTCCTCCTCCTCCTCCTCCTCCTCCTCCTCCTCCTCCTCCTCCTCCTCCTTCTTCTTCTTCTTCTTCTTCTTCTTCTTCTTCTTCTTCTTCTTCTTCTTCTTTTTTCTTCTTAGTATAAAAGCATAAAACCTTTTCTTTTTTAAAAGTAAACTTTACACCCAGTGCTGGCCTTGAACTGAAAGACCCTGAGATCAAGAATCACATGTTCTACTGACTGAACCAGCCAGGGTAACCCTAAATTTCTGAATATAAATTCTTACTCTCCTATGATCACCATCCAGCATATCATAATCAAATGTGTGTGGTGCTTTTCATCTCTTTTTCTATGTAATTTCTTTTCTCATCAGTTCTCTTCACTATTTCACTATGACTAGCACAGTAAATACTTGTGAAATCTGTGTGGGAATGAATGAGTGAGTGAGTGAATGAATGAATGAATGAATAATGCTTTACCCTTCTGCAATCCCCTGCAGAGCATTTCCCAACTGTGTTTGCTCTCTGTGCTATTCGCTTTCAATCGTGCCCCAACCTGTGATTGCAGTTGACTCATCCCCTCAACCCCCAACCTGTAGAGGAGTGTCTCCAGAAGCTGTCTGTTGTCTGTTGTCTTCTCACATTTCTCATGCTTGGTGCTTTCTGTGATTTTGTGTTCTGTGGAACACTTTGTATCAAAGTGGCTTCTAGTATCTGCCTAGAAATACGTCTAAAACTTTCATTTAAATTCTTCAATTTTGTTTTATTATTTCAGTGTTGTCTTCCCATCCCCCCTTCTGAGTCTTTAGATTTTGAAATTCTACCCCCACTAAAGTCTACAAAGTCTTTGAGCACTTTGCGTCTATCACCCTGTCTAATTCTCACTGTTACTTTAGGATGCACACATAAGAAAATAGATTCCAGTGGGATGGTCAGTGGCTCGGCCCTGCAGCTGAGATGGTTGAATCTGATTTCAGAGGGGTCTGTTTCTGCCAAAGCGGATGCTTTTCCACCCTGCTGTGCATCACCACCTGGCCCAGTTTTGGCCACCTTCTGCATTCGTGTATTTGAAAGACAAAATCACTGACTGATGAAATTCCTTGACATAGATCACTCTCTCATAAGAAGTACAGAGAATCCCGTTAAGTTTCCTTGCCCTTGTTGTGCCATGAGGACTTTCAAATGACTCTTCAATGAAGGAGCTTCATGCAGTGGTGGGAACTGTCATGTGCACACATGGATTGGCACTTGACAATGCTTATGTATACATGTCTTGCTTCCCAATATTGTTCAAGTCCCCTCTGGTTATTTTCATCTTCTGTTCCATTATTTTCACTGCACTAATGCCATTCTGTGTCTTCTTCCTCTCCAAAGCAAGTCAAGCCTTGTCAGTAGCTTGGCCTGCACATTGAAATTTTCAATATCATCTCCTTCTGTCTCATTTGATGGCACTGCTACTCTTGCCAAAGCTTTCCTGGAGAAGCCTTTATAGATTTTAAATATCCTCATTTTTTTTTTTTTTGTCTGCTACTGTCAAAATGAGTTATCTGCAGAAGGCACCTAGGCTTATTAACTAACCTCTGATAGTATCTCTTTTTCACATAATTTCCATTTGTCTTCTCTCTTATTTGTTATTTATTTTCTGTTGAGAGTGTCTACAGAGCACACACAAAAATAAAGGAATATGTGGGTAGACTTGCCTCCTGCTCCTTGTCATATTAATTTATTTCTTCCCCCACCCATTGAGCATTAGAACGTGGTTTACTTTGATATATAATATCCTCACTTATTTTCACACTTTATGTGCCAAACAGTATTTTGGGTCCAGATTCACAGAAAGAATCATTGTAGTTCAACAGCAAAGCCATATTTATAATAAACTAATAATTTTCCAACCTCTATATTTTGGCCTGTTTCAGATATCCTCTGAAATTCACTACCAGCCATTTTTTGATGTCTGACACATCATTTGCCCAGTGCATCATGCCTTCTGCTAAGCTTGCCAACATTTGCAGCAACATGTCTATGTAAGTCTTCTTATCAGTACTCAGTTATGTTCCTGATTTCTGGGTTCTAATGCCTTTCTACTCTCTTTTGTAATTATTATTGGTAGTTTTCCTTGTGCTGACCTTTTGCCCTTTTATTCATATACCTTTAATCCAAAAGCTTTTTAAAATTCCTTTTGTTTAAAGAGCTGAAAGACTCAGGGGCGAACCATCAAATGTCAAGCCAAAGAGAAATATCACAGTTTACCTTAATCACTCTGTGCGATTTTTGAGTTGATATGTTTGCCATAAAATAATTTTTAACTTATCTTGGGGAAGGTATGTGCTATGAGTGCTGTGAAATGTCTAAACCTGGCGATTCACAGACTTGTACCCCTGGGGGTAATAATACATTATATGTTAATAAAAATAAAAGATTACAAAGTAAATTTTAACTTCTTGATTAACTCCTTGGCATTGGCACACATAATTTCTGTTTTATGTAACATATCATTTTCTTTTTTTAAGAATTCTTTTTTTGTACACTTACTGTTTATTTTTGATATGTGAAAAATCAATCCTAATTTCCTTTTCTTTGTACATTCCATGTTTCCTGTGTGACATTTTGTTCTTGTCTGAAGATTTCTTTATACTTTCTACCTTGATGGTATAGACAGATTTTCTCACCTGTACTCAGATTTTTGCTATGTTAACCTTAACTTATTTTTTCTCCTTTGCTGTTCTGTTCTTACATTTTCCATCAAAAGTTTCTGTAGCCTTATAGAATATTGACTTTTTCCTTGAAAGACTTGTTTCTACTCAGCCCCTTTCAGAACCATTCTTCATATCACTTTTAACTTTTCACCCACTCTCTGACATCATAAAAGGGCCATCCACCATTCACTCTCTTAATCCAACCTCCTAGGAAGTTCATCCTGTTCTCACAACTCATCCTCTCTTTACCATTATATGTTAATATTTTTTGCTCTAAAACTATCCTACAAAAACCTTTATAGACTTTAATAAAAGGAAATATAGTATGCTATGGATTATCAAATGAAAAAGGAAGGACGGAAATAGAGTGGCAGGTTTCCCATGAATTCTCCCTGGAATTGTTCTGCCTGCAAGGTTGTGGCCCATTCAGATACTCAGGCACTTTTTAATGTAAGTGCGACTTTGGAAGATGGGTCAGACATTACCTTTATGGACAGACCTGTAAGAGAAGAAGAGGGTCTGCTGCTCTAGCGTCTGGATTTTGTTATCTTAAATCTTTGGGCTCATCCTCATCATCCTCCCCTTCAGGTGCAGTGAACTTTATGTCATTCCTCAAACCTTATTCTCTGTCACCTCAGGGCCTTCATGCTGTTTCCTCTCCCTGCAACATTTTGACCTCTCATCCCAGCATCCAGTCATCACACTTGATGCATCAGACTTCATTTTAGATGGGTCTTTCCTGTTCTCATTCCTTGGGTTAGAGATTTCTCATATGTGTTCTCGTTAACACCTTAAATACAACACAGTGTAGCTTTTGTCATGCTTTATTATAACTATTTGGTTCCTTGTGCCAGTCTTTAAGTTTTCTGAGAGCACATGCTCATCTCAGAGGCATCTTCAACATGATGGCTAGAGGTACAATCTTGCTACCTATGACTTTTACTGGCTTATAGTCTTAGGAGAGTGAACCACCTCAGACCCTCGTTTACTCACCTATACATCAGGGGTGTTATTATACTCGTCTCATGATTTTGTGTTTCTGATAATCAAATGCTTAGAAAAATTCCCAGCCTGACTCATAGTGAGTACCCTGTAAAGTTGTCTATAAAGCTTACTATAAAAGCAGTTCTTAAAGTATATATATATATATATATATATATATATATATATATATAATATGTATATGTATATATATATATAATCATATTATAGTTTATTGTATATGCTATGTATTACTCTATATTTGTATATTATTATTATTAGTCACAGATATATTCCCAGGATATGTAGCAAAATATTTGCCATAGAATAGTCCTAAATCAATGCTTGTTGAATAAAAGAACTAAAGAAGAATGTATCCAAATCTGAATTTTCCACAGTCCACTTTTAAAAATAAGATTGATTTATTTATTTTAGAAAGAGAGAGAGTGGGAAGTGCACATGAACATTGGAAGGCAGAGGGAGAAGGAGATAAACTCAAGCAAATTCCATGGTGAGTGTGGAGCTGGCACAGGGCTCATCTCACAATCCTGAGATCATTACCTTAGACAAAATCTAGAGTCAGATGGTCAACCAGTTGAGCCTCCCAGGTGTCCCTTCCACAATCCACTTGTGCAATGAAATGAATATTGCATTGAATGCAATGAATATTGCATTCTTCGGCTTGATCTCCAATCAAATCTTACAAGGTGATATAAGGAAGGTCTAAGCCATAGGTCTTTTAAAGAAGTGTATTTTTTAAAAGATTGTATTTATTTATTTGACAGAAAGATCACAAGTAGGCAGAGAGACAGGCAAAAGAAAAGGGAGAAGCAGACTCCCTACTGAGCAGAGAGCCCAATGTGGGGCTCGATCCCAGGACCCCGAGATCATGACCTGAGCTGAAGGCAGGGGCTTAAACCACTGAGCCAGCCAGGTACCCAGGAAGTGTATTTTCTTTTGTAATGTTAACACTTTGGTGTTTTCCATATACTAGTAATGAATGACAATAGGAATAAAAATTCTAGTAAAAAATAACATTTATTGAGTCCTACCTGTCTGCCAAGTCTTGTTCCAAGAATTTTACATACATAAACCCACTTAGTTTTCACATAAATCCCATAAGTACTATGTGTATTTCCACCTCATAAATGAAGAATCTGAGTAACAGATCCTAACAATTGCTTGTTATTAAACATATATTGAATAAAAATATAAACAAATAAACAGAATATTATAGTTAATGTAATCAGATAAAGGTAATTAATTTTCAATATAGTAGGTAATACAAGCCCCAAGGAGGGAAAGAGAGTCATGATATGTGATATTCTGAATTGTGGCCTCGGACACTGTCTAAATACTTTACACTTATTGTCTAATGTAGGTCTCAAATTATTTGCATAGTTCTTATTATTGGCTCGGTTTTATAGAAAAGGAAACCAAGGTTCAGATGGAATCAATATGTGACTCAAGGTCACAGACCTAAAAACTGAAAAAGGAAATTCAATAGATCAATAAAAAACATGAAAAAAATTCAACCTTACTAGTTAAGAAATGCAAACTAGTAAAAAAGAAATACCATTTTCATTATCAAATCAAGCAAAATTTTAAAAACAATGTTGACTAATGATAATGAAATGGTAATAGAACATACATAGCCAAGAAGTTTTAAATGTCACAAACTGTATGATGAATACTTTGGAAATATATATATATATACATTTTTTAAACTTTTTTTTACCCCATTTCTTCTGCCACTGACTTTGGGTCCCTTCTGATTTGGTTAGCATGCTTTTTATTGGGTCTTTGCAACCCTTTTAGTATTTTATTCTCTCATTCATATATTCTTATCTAGATAAAATGACAAGGTGTATAAACTCACCACAAAAAAAAAAAAAAAAAAGAAGAAGAAGAAGAAGTACTGAAGGCTAGGGACCTAATCAATATAGACATTGGTAATATGTCAGACTAGAGTTCAGAATGAAGATTCTCAAGGTGCTAGCTGGGCTCGAAAAATGCATAGAAGATATTAGGGAAACCCTGCCTGGAGAAATAAAAGCCCTTTCTGGAGAAATAGAAAAACTAAAATCTAACCAAGCTGCGATTTAAAAAAGCTATTAATGAGGTGCAATAAAATATGGAAGCTCTTACTGCTATTATAAATGAGGCATAAGAGAGAATTAGTGTTATAAAAAACCAAGTGATGGAGAATAAATAGGCTGAGCAAAAGAGAACAAACAAGTGCTGGACTATGAGGGGAGATTTCGAGAGATAAATGATACCATAAGAGAAAAAAAAATAGAATAATTGGGATTCCAGAAGAAGAAGAGACAGGGGGGACAGAAAGCATATTAGAGAGAATTATTATAGAGAATTTCCTTAATATGGCAAAAGGAACAAGCATCAAATCCAAGAGGCACAGAGAACCCCCCTCAAAGTCAATAAAAATAGGACCAAACCCTGTCATCTAGTAGTAGAAATTACAAGTCTTAGTGACAAAGAGAAAATCCTGAAAGCAGCTTGGGACAAGAAGTCTGTAACATACAATGGTATAAATATTATTTTGGCAGCAGAATTACCCACAGAGCATGGCAGGCAAGAAAGAAAGAAATGGCATGGTATATTCAGAGCACTAAAGGAGGAAAACATGCAGCCAAGAATACTTTATCTACCTAGGCTATCATTGAAAATAGAAGGAGAGACTAAAGCTTCCAGGACAAACAAAAACTAAAAGAATTTGTAAACATTAAACCAGCCATACAGGAAATATTGAAATGGGTTCTCTGAGCAAAGAGAGAGCCTAGAAGTAGTAGACCAGAAAGGAACAGAGACAATATACAGTAACAGTCACCTTACAGGCAATACAATGGCACTAAATTAATATCTTTAAATATTACCCTGAAGATACCCTTTCAATAGTTACCCTGAATGTAAATGGGCTAAATGCCCCAATCAAAAGACACAGGATATCAGATTGGATACAAAAACAAAATCCATCAATATGTGATCTACAAGAAACTCATTTTAGACCCACAAACACCTCCAGATTTAAAGTGAGGGAGTAGAAAACAACTTACCATGCTAATAGACATCAAAAGAAAGCTGGGAGGGGGTATAGCTCAGGGGTAGAGCATTTGACTGCAAAAGAAAGCTGGGGAGACAATCTGTATATCAGATCATTTAGCTTTTAAGCCAAAGACTATAAGAAGAGATGAGGAAGGACACTGTATCATACTCAACAGGTCTGTCCAACAAGAATATCTAATAATTTTAAATATCTATACTCCTAACAAGGAGGCAGCCAACTATACAAACCAATTAACAACACAATCAAAGAAACACATGAACAATAATACAATAATAGTAGGGGACTTTAACACTCCCCTCGCTGAAATGAACAGATCATCCAGGCAAAAGTTCAACAAGGAAATAAAGGCCTTAAATGACACACTGGACTAGATGGACATCATAGATATATTTAGAACATTCCATCCCAAAGTAACAGAATACACGTTCTTCTCTAGCTCACATGGAACATTCTCCAGAATAGATCACATCCTGGGTCACAAATCAGGTCTCAATCAGTACCAAAGGTTTGGGGTCATTCCCCACATATTTTAAGACCACAATGCTCTGAAGCTAGAACTCAATCACAAGAGGAAAGTTGGAAAGAACCCAAACACATGCGGGCTAAGGATGAATGGGTCAACCAGGAAATTAAAGAATGGAAAAAAAATCATGGAAACAAATGATAATGAAAACACAATGGTTCAAAATCTGTGGGACACAGCAAAGGCAGTCCTGAGAGGAAAGTATATAGCGATTCAAGCATTTTTCAAGAAACAAAGTCTCAAATACACAACCTAACCCTACACTTAAAGGACCTGGAGAAAGAACAGCAAAGAAAGCCTAAACCCAGCCAAATAAGAGAAATAATACAGATCAGAGCCGAAATCAATGAAATAGAAACCAAAAAAAAAAAAAAAAAAAAAACAGTGAGAGGAATCAACGAAACTAAGAGCTAGTTCTTTGAAAGAATTAATATGCTTGATATATCCCTGGCCAGACTTATCAAAAAGAAAGAGAAAGGACCCAAATAAATAAAATCATCAATGAAAGAGGAGAGATCACAAGCAACAACAAAGAAATGCAAACAATTATAAGAATATATTATGAGCAAATATATGTCCTGGAAGCAAATATACGTATCTGGAAGAAATGGATGCAGTCCTAGGGACGTATACACTACAACAACTGAAACAGGAAGAAATAAAAAACCTGAACAGACCCATAACCAGTAAGGAGATTGAAGTAGTCATCAAAAATCTCCCAAAAAACAAGAGTCCAGGGCCAGATGGCTTCCCAGGGAAATTCTAACAAACATTTAAAGAAAATTAATACCTATTCTCCTGAAAATGTTCCCCCCCAAAAAATGTAAGGAAAACTTCCAAACCCATTTTATGAGGCCAGCATTACCTTGATCCCCAAACCAGACAAAGACCCCATCAAAAAACAGAATTACAGACCAATATCCTTGATGAACACGGATGTGAAAATTCTCAACAAAATACTAGCCAATAGGTTCCAAGAGTACATTAAAAGGATTAGTCACCACGACCAAGTAGGATTTATTCCAGGGCTGCTAGGATGGTTCAACATCCACAAATCAATCAATGCGTTACAAAACATAAATAAAGGAAAGAACATGAACCATATGATACTTTCAATAGATGCTGAAAAAGCATTTGACAACATACAACATCTTTCCTTGAAGAGTCAAAGCTCTTCAAAATGTGGGAATGGTAGAGGGTAACTACCTCAATATCATCAAAGCCATCTATGAAAAACCCACAGCGAATATCACTCTCAATGGAGGAAAACTGAGAGCTTTTCCGCTAATGTCAGGAACATGGCAAGGATGTCCATTATCACCACTGTCATCACTGTTATTCAACATAGTACTAGAAGTCCTACCCTCAGCAATCAGACAACAAAAAGAAATTAAATCACCCAAATCAGCAAAGAAGAAATCAAACCATCACTCTTTGCAGATGATATAATACTCTGTGGAAAATCCAAAAGACTCCATTCCAAATCTGCTAGAACTTGTACAGGAATTCAATAAAGTGTCAGGTTATAAAATCAATGCACAGAAATCAGTTGCATTTCTATACACCAACAACAAGACAGAAGAAAGAGAAATTAAGGAGTCAATCCCATTTATAATTGCACCCCAAACCATAAGATACCTAGCAATAAACTTAACCAAATATCAAAGAATCTGTACTCAGAAAACTATAAAGTACTCATGAAAGAAATTGAGGAAGACACAACAAAATGGAAAAAAAAAATGTTTCATGCTCATGGATTAGAAGAACAATTATTGTGAAAATGTCTATGCTACCTAAAGCAATCTACACATTTAATGCAATCCCTAGTAAAATAC